>NC_041392.1:258904390-258914984 GCF_002162155.2 Triticum dicoccoides
TCCCCCTCCACTCCATTCGCTCCGCCAAAGAAGCCCTCCCCGCTGTGCCGATACGTCGGCGCCGCGGTTCGACGATCCTCTCGCTCCCACAGTACGCTCTCGTAGACTGCCGTCCTCTAGCCGCGTCGCCACCTCTGGCTATGTTCTTGTGGAGGCGCACAGTAGTCAGCGCCGCCACCGCTGGTGACGTTCGTGTGGAGACGCACGGCGGTCAGCTTCTCCCACGGTACACGCATTCTAGACTGAGGCCCCGTTCATGTCGGTGTAGCGCTGAATGTTAGCTGATAGACGCTGTTAATCTCACTATTTGCCGAAGTAGTTTACTGTCAATATGCTCTGCTTAAGAAGCTTCCTTGCCCTGTTTTGCACTCAATCTGCTTAGCTGAGATGGCATGCCAAGGCCGATTAGTTGCTAAAATATCCTGCCATATATTTATTATGACATAGATTGCCATGGTCTAGTAGCCAATCTGTTAGCTGAAATAGCTCTACACCGTTTTGTACTCGATCTTTGTTGCTGCGATGGCCTTCGATAGTTTGATGGCTGTGTGCTCGGCCTCATTGACTGCTGAAACAGCCTGCCATAATTTGGCACTCAAATCTATTTGCTGAATTAGCTTTACATATATTTCGTTACTTAGATCTGCTCGTCCAAATATCTTGCCATAGCTTTAGACATCGACCTAGGTATTTTTTTCTGGACTTCATAAAAAAGCATATATGTTTTTCCTGTAATATCTAGTAGAAGAACTAATTTGTATGTCTAACAGATGGACATGACTTGGATAACTTCTGCTCGAAGATTCTCCGCTGCATATGTCGAGGGGGTTGAAAACTTCATGAACTTTATCAGAGCTGAGTATGGTGGTCCGAAATTAGATGTGCTCTGCCCGTGTAGCAGTTGTATGAATTCAGTTACAAGACCCCAGTCAACTGTGCAAAATCATCTACACTTGTATGGGATGTCAGTCACATATACTAGGTGGGTTCATCATGGTGAAGCTGTGAACGTCAATGTTATTGACTACGTGGAAGCAGCAGATCACCATCTTGATCTGCCTGATGCTCAGGTGGAAGAGGAGGAGGAGGTGGTGGTGGAGCTAGTGAGTTTGACCAACATTGAAACAATGCTACGAAATGCCCGTGCATTCCGTGAACTTTCACCTGCAGAAGAAAAACGGTGGGCCCGCATGTTGGAACAATGCAACATTGCTGTCACCCTAGGAAATAAGCTGTCAGTATTCTCAGCTATGGTCACCTTTCTTCAGGTGAAGACATCTGAGCGGATGACCAACAAATAATTCGATGCGATGTTGGCTGCTTTCCGCGAATCTTTCCTAGATGCGTCTAAGCTGCCACACACCTACAGTAAAATGAAGAATTTCCTTCGTGCAGTTGGAATTGGATATGATATGATCCATGTTTGTAAGAATAATTGTGTTCTGTTCCGGAAGGATTATGCCAACTTAAGTGAATGCCCGAAATGCAAATCATCAAGATGGAAAGATGGTGATGCTGTGAAGAGGATTCCTCATGATGTTCTGAGACATTTTCCAATTACACCAAGATTGCAGAGGTTGTTTCATGATGCTGAAACAAGAGAGGATGTACTGTGGCATTCTAGGAACCAGGAGTACAGAGATCAGAATGTAATGAGCCACCCATCTCATGGTAGTGAGTGGAAAAGCTTCAATGATAAACACAAATAGTTTGCTGCTGACCCGAGAAACATTAGACTTGGCTTAGCTTCAGATGGATTTAACCCATTTGGCCACCAGAGCGCCACATATAGCATGTGGCCAGTGCTTGTTATCCCTTACAACATGCCTCCAAATGTCAACACCAAAGAATCAAACTACATGATGGCCTTGCTCATCCTAGGTCCAAAAAGTCTTGGAAAGGATTTTGATTTGTTCATGGAGCCTCTTGTGGAGGAACTTCAACAGCTATGGAAGGGTGTTCTCACTCGAGACCTATATAGCAGCCCACCAGCTGATTTCTTTTTGCGTACTGTTATAATTTGGTGCATCCATGATTATCCGGCTTTGGGCACTATGTCAGGGCGAACGACACATGGTTACAATGCATGTGTTCGCTGTGACAGGAATCCGCTGTCATACGCAATACTTAGCAAGATCTGTTACATTGGACACCGCCGTTTCCTTGCCAAGGACAAGCTGCATCCTAGAAAATACCGAAGACATGTGTTCAATGCAAAACATGAAAACCGTGATGCACCAAAGAGGCTCACCGCCTATGAGTTGCAAGTGGAATTAGAGAAGGTCAGGCATATTACACCAGGAAACCATCCTGGTAATGATAGCGGGAAAAGGAAGCGTGGCAGGGTAGAAGAGAGATTATTGTTTACCCGCAGGTCCACTTTGTGGGACTTGGAGTATCGGAAAGATTTGGATCTAAGGCATAATATTGATGTGATGCACATCGAAAAAAAATATGTGACAGCATTATCGTCACACTTCTTAATATTGAAGGCAAGATGAAAGATACCTTAAAATCTAGGATTGATTTGACACACCTGGGTATCAGAAAGGATTTGCAGGTGCAAGATGAAGGTAAACCACGGGATATGGCACCAGCTGTGTACGTCTTGGACAAGGTAAAAAGAAAAGAATTCTGTGAGGTCCTGTCACGTGTGAGATTCCCACATGGATTTTCTTCCAACCCTGACAGAAGAGTCAGTGCAGATGGAAACAAGGTACAAGGGTTTAAAACTCATGACTACCACGTCCTACTTCAAAGGGTTTTACCTATTATCCTTAGAGGATTGGGCCGCCCTGACTTATACAGAGCAGTTGCAGAGTTGGGACAATTCTTCAGGGAACTCTGTAGTAGGAATATCAGGATAGATGCTTTGGAGCGTCTTAGAGACAAGATACTAACTATCCTATGCGACCTTGAGAAGATATATCCTCCAGCCTTCTTTGATGTGATGGTGCATTTGGCTGTTCATCTACCTGATGAGGCACTACTTAGAGGTCCAGTACAGTATGGCTGGATGTACCCTATTGAAAGGCGGCTAGGCACTTTCAAGGGCTATGTTAGGAACAAAGCTAGACCCGAGGGTTCCATTGCACAGGCCTACATTGCTACAAAAGCGTTGACATTCTACTCAAAATACATTGAAACAGCTGATCAGCTTAGCAAAGAGGTGGGTGAAGACAATCCCGGGCTCAATGTTTTCGATTATTCTGTTTGAGTTATAGGGAAGAGTCGACAAGAGGACAAACCTAAAGATTTGGACAAAATGGTTTGGTATGTGTTGAATAAATGTCCTGAGATACTACCTTATATCAAGTAAGTGCAGTACTGCAGCTTATACATCGTAATCTACTAAACTTCCAGCACATTCTTATATATTTAGATGTTTGACGCGATCACTATGTTGTGCAGCATCTACAAAGAGGAGTTACTGCCGCAAAATCCAAGAAACATTGACAAACTGGTTATGGCAGGATTTGCGAAATGGTTCAAGAACCATGTAAGCTTTTGAAGTGCACTGTCAGTTTTTTTAATATATTGAGTACATAAGATGATCAGCTTGTCTATTTTCTAACCATAGGTTAAGAAGATGCGGGAGGATGGGCAGGCAGTTGATGATGCCCTTTACTCACTAGCAATGGGTCCTGATACTCGGCTAAGACATTATGAATCTTGCGTTGTTGGAGATGTGCGCTACAACACCCTTGCACAAGATGAAGGCAGGAAGACACAAAACAGTGCCATCATGAGCACGGATACGTATGACAAAGAGACAACTGAAATGTATGCTAACATAACAGACATCATTCAGTTGCAGTATATCTCCAGTTTCGAGGATCATCGGTGTGTGGTTCTGTTGTGCCGTCGTTGGTATAACCTATTTTCCAGGATCGCAAAACCCAGAGCTGATGATTATTTCAAATCCATCAATGTCAAGGCGGCGTACCAGACCAATGAGCCTTTTATTTTGGCAAATCAAGCAACACAGATATTTTTCTTGGAAGACACATTTGCACGTCGCGATGACTTGAGAGTATTGCAAAGGTTTGAGAAGAGGAATTCGTTTAATGAAGTTGCACAACAAGATGATGCTTACACTGCTCCTGATGTACAAGATAACACAGATGTTCCTAATATCTTTGAGAACCGTCACGTCAATGACGCCGGCGAAAAGATTGCCTGTCGTGCTATGTACATACAAGAGTTGATCAAGAAGAAGCCAACGTTCGAGGACGTTGAGGACAAAGAAGAAGATGACACCATGGGGAATTACGATTCAGACAGATACACATGGCGAAGATGTGACGCTGCTGCTGTGGATGATGATTACATTGCTTTTCTCGTATTTGCCTGTCAGAAGACGTTTTTTTATCTACTATGTGAAATTGTGTTTGCTATGACAACTGAAACCTGATGAACATGTTGTTTAGTATTTTGCTGTGAGAACATCACTTGTTATGTATGCTGATTTGTGTTTGGTGATTGTATGACAACTAAAACATGATGACATTGTTGTTTAGTTGTACTCATATTTGGCTGTGAAACTTGAATTCGATGACATAGTTTGCTGTTGGACTGCAATTTGCTCGACGTCTTCGAATGAGAACAAAGCTGACCCGACAGGGCCTCTGCTATTTATTTATTTATATGAGAAAAGGGGGATACCCCCTGATTTCCGTTAATAGAAATCATTAGATGTTCACAACACTGCGCCCAGCCTGCTACACAGGTTTCATTCATTGCTAGTTTCAGCAAAGTGCTCATGTCTTAGCCACTGAATACATCACGAGTGCTACATACACTGCAAATAAAGAGACAATCATCCTACAGAGCACATCGATTTTGCCCATTATCTTCACAAGCTCTTTCATCTCCTCATTGCTGTCAAGGCCGTTCAGCAGCTGTTGCTTGGCCATGATCAGAGGAACTGCATCTTTAAGCTTCTGCTCTGCATCTTCCTCTTCTGTCGTTCCTTCAATTACTTGTCCAACACCCCAACCTACTGGTATTGGGATTCCTCGGCTAACCAAATAATCAGCATAGTTGCATTCTTCCACATCAGCAACTTCCTAGAAATACAAATCACACAAATCTTCCCTTTTCTGCACGAATCAAATTGGTAGATCATCAACCAAACTATTAGAAAAATCAGCAACTAGAAGCAGCAGAACAACACTTAAACATATTATTATCCCATGATTCGGGCATTTGTAGAAGACTCGGCCAGGGTTGCGGATTGTGGTTGAGACGCGACAGATGACTCTGCGTGATTTGCAGCAGTGGCACCACACCAACGACAGCGGGTTGTGATGAGCAATCGGCTGCGGTGCGCGTGCCGGCGAGGGTGTGATGAGACCCACAGGCGATGGTACAGGTTGCGACTTGGCGCATATCTGGTTGTTGCCTGCTGAAGAGCAGGTGGACGAGCAGCCAGCGGACATGGTTGCTGCGGCCAGAGCTTCTGATGCTAGGCAGAGTAAGTAGAGAAGAGGAGAAGCGAACGTTGGATATGTTAGTTTCATTACTTGCAGAGTAGCATAGCACCATATATAGTCATAGTCTAGGTTTGGATTCGAACCAGCTATAGGAGCACATCTTTATTTTTTTCTAAAACTCGGCAACGTCTCATTACTGGTACACTAGCTTGTTCTGTACGCCTTCCCAAGTCTTTGATTTTCTTTCCCTTTTTTTGCGAGGAAGGAAGGAGGACAAAATTGAGAGTTCCTGGGACTCGAACCCAAGACCTCTCGATTGAAAACCAAGGGTGCTAGTCACTTATGTGGCGAACATTCCCTGTGAGGAGGACCGTAGACGAACGCATTTTCCTCGCAGTTTTCTTCCTATATATAAAAAAGTATGCTACTTGGTGTCCGCTTAGTCAACAAAACGATTGTGCCAACCTTGACCATTGGATTGACATTAAACGTCTGTCGCGTTTCTTCATTCTCTTCTTCCTCGAGCCGCGAAAGCCAAACTAGCGCCGGTGGGAACGCCTGCTCCCGCCTCCCACGGCTGGCTGTGATCTGCCACGGCTCCTATTCGTTCCCGTCCGAGGCCTCACCATCGTCCTCCGCCTTGGTTCGCTCGCCGCGGCGCCGCCCTCCGGTGTTGTCAACATGGTCAACAACCAAAAGGAATAAGGAGATGACTGTACATGGTGAGGATGACAGTAGGGACCCAGCAGCACACGCAGTAATTTTGTTTTTTCGGGACGGAGAAGGGTATCAACTGGGTTGTGCGGGACCCGTGGCTCGTCTAGCCCAGGCTTTTATTTCATATGTTTAGCACATGGCCAGCCTAGTTTGTTTTTTTCCTTTCTGAAAATTGCTAGCCAGCTATTTTGTTTTTTGCAGAATAACCAACATAGGCCTACTTGCTTTTCTACGCGCTGCTGGGCCAGAAATCTCTCAAGACGAGGAGGGATGCATTTTGCCCAGAAAATGGGCTATAAGTAATAAGAAATGGGCTATAAGTAATAATAAATGGGCTGTAAAATGAAAAATACAACAAACAGACAATTAGTTCCAAAATACTGTTTTCTTTCGGATTTTGATATTTTAAATTTCATTGTTTTTGCGCGGGTAAAATTTCATTGAATTTAAATTAAGGTATATTTGGATTTAAAATTAATTTGAATCTGGCTAGAAATTTCGGGCTGTATGCTGTTTGGGACAGATTTGGAGGCTGACTTGTGGGTCTACTAGGTTGACGTGTACTTTGGCTTTGTCTACTTAGTCCACAAACGATTCTAGCAGCAGTGACCGTTGGATGTTAATCCAACGGCCGTGCTGCTTCTTCAATATATGATCTTCTTGCTCCAGCCGCCCAAACCAGCTCCGGTGGGACTGCCTGCTCCCGCCTCCCGTGGCCGGCTGTGCTGCCGCACAGGCCGCACCTCCCCACCCTACTTCATTGCTGGCCAGGCCATTCCTCTACTCATCCACACCTCCTGTTATTTTCCGGCGACAGCAGCGGGACCAGTAAACCCTCGTACTCCCCACCGCGTGGGCAACCATTGCCGAGTCTTCCCCGGCTCCGTGTCGTTCCCTTCCTAGGCCTCGCCGTCGTCCACCACCATGGTGCTCTCGGCGCGGCCTAGTCAACTTGGTCAACGAACGACATCCATCGGTTGTGGACTGTACGCGCAAAATAATGATTCCTCCACCTGACAGCTGGGACCCACCGGAAGGGCCTCTGTATTTCGTGAAAAAATGTTCCCCCCGCTGACATGTCGGACCCACCGGCTATATCTTCGCACGCAAAGAAGTGCCTCCTTATTACGCACAAAAAAATGAATACCCCCGGCTAGCTAGGACCCACCATAGTGGGAGGATGACTTGTGGGCCAACAAAGTTGACGAGGACGGAGGGCTTTGTCAACTTAGTCAATATGAACGATTCTAGCTCCAGTGACCGTACGATGTCCATCCAACGGCCGTAGTGCTTCTTCAACCTCTAGTCTTCTTGCTCCAGCCGCCCAAAGCAGCACCGATCGTGCCGCATGCTCCTGCCTCCCGTGGCCGGCTGTGCTGCCGCAGAGGCCTCACCGCCCCTACTATTCCCACCGCTGGCCAGGCCCTGCGGCGACGACAGCCTCGCACCGCAGCCGAACCAGTGAACCCTCGTACTCCTCTCCGCGCGGGCTTCCACTGCCGCGTCTTCCCCGGCTCCGCGTCGTCCCCTTCCTAGGCCTCGCCGTCATCCACCACCGTGGTGCTCTCCATGCGGCGTGGTCAACGTGGTCAAGGAACGACTTCCATCGGAAGAGTACTGTACGTGGAGAGGCTGACAGCTGGGTCCACGGCCACAGCCCAGTTTTTTTGTGATTTGCCAAGTAAGTCGCTTTGTCAGGCCTGTTGGGCTGCAAATCTTTCAAGACGAGGAGAGCTTTCATTCGGCTGGCCGAGAAAATGGCACATCAGTAATGAGAAATGGGTTGTACATTTTTAAAACACATCAAACCGGCAATTAGTTTCAAATATCTTTTTTTTTTCATTTCAAGATTTTAAATTACATTAATTTTTATGCGTGGAGAATTTGTTGGATTTTATATCGATATACATTTATTTTTAAAATCAGTTTGAATGTGAGTCGAAATTTCGGGATTAAAAACAGTTCGGACCGCACCGAAATATGCAAAATTTCATATAATTCTTTAACCGTGGCCACAATTTGGGCTGTAATGCTAACAAAAAGAATATGGGCTCCAAAAATACCTTAAGAATTAGCAAATGGGCTAAAAATTATTAGAAATAATGGCAGATGGGCTGTATGCTGCTTTCCACAGATTTGAGGTTTTCCCAAAAAATAGGTTGACGCACAAGCAGTGACTGTTGGATGTCCATCCAACGGCCGTCGTGCTTCTTCAATCTCTGCTCTTCCTGCTCCAGCCGCTCAAACAAGCGCCGGCGGGACTGCCTACTCCCTCCTCCTCGCGGCTGGCTGTGCTGCCGCGCAGGCGTCACCGCCCCATCGTACTCCCATCGCTGGCCTAGCCATCCCTCTACTCATCCACACCTGCTGTTATTCTCCGGTGACGGCAGACGAACCAGTAAACCCTCGTACAGTCGTACTCCCCTCCGCGTGGGAAACAACTGCCGAGTCTTCCCTGCCTCCGTGTCGTTCCCTTCCTAGGCCTCGTCGTCGTCCACCGCCCTGGTGCTCTCGGCGCGGCCTAGTCAACGTGGTCAACGACCGACATGCATCTGAAGTGGACTATACGTGGAGAGGCCGACAGCTGGGTCCACGGCCGCACGCAAGGAAATGCCTCCTTATTATGCACAAAATAATGATTCCTCCACCTGATATCAGGGACCCACCGAAAGGGCCTCTGTATTTCGTGAAAAAAATGTTACCGCCGCTGACAGCTCGGACCCACCAGCTATATCTTCGCACGCAAGGAAGTGCCTCCTTATTACGCACAAAAAAATGAATACTCCCCCTGTTAGCTGGGATCCAGTATAGTGGCAGGCTGACTTGTGGGCCTACTAAGTTGACGGGGACGGAGGGCTTTGTCAACTTAGTCAATATGCACGATTCTAGCTCTAGTGACCGTACGATGTCCATCCAATGGTCGTAGTGCTTCTTCAACCTCTGGTCTTCTTGCTCCAGCCGCCCAAACCAGCGTCGGTCATGCCTCGTGCTCCTACCTCCCGTGGCCGGCTGCGATGCGGCGGAGGCCTCACCGCACCCTACTACTCCCACCGCTGGCTAGGCCATCCCTCTACTCACCCATGCCCCCTGTTACTCTGCGGCGACGGCAGCCTCACACCGCAGCGAACCAGTGCCCTCGTACTCCTCTACGCGTGGGCATCCACTGCCGCGTCTTCCCCGGCTCCGCGTCGTCCCCTTCCTAGGCCTCGCCGTCGTCGACCGCCCTGGTGCTCTCGGTACGGCGTGGTCAATGTGGTCAAGGAACGGTTTCCATCGGACATGGACTGTACGTGGAGAGGCTGACAGCTGGGTCCACGGCCGCAGCAAGGAAGTGCCTCCTTATTACGTGCAAAATAATTATTCCTCCACCTGACAGCGGGGACCCACCGGATGGGCCACCGTATTTCGCCCCCTGACTGTTGGGACCCACCATCTACATCTTCGCAGGCAAGGAAGTGCCTGACAGTCGGGACCCATCTGGTCGAAGCGTACGTAGCGTTGTCATTCTGGTCACGAACGTGTACGTACATACTGGTCGATGTAGAGGCGCACACGAAGCATGTACACGTACGTACATCGGCCAGGGTGCAAGAAAGAAAATACAGCCACGTATGTGTACATACGGGCGGGGTCTCGAACTCCTATTCGCGCATACGTACGGCCAGGGCTCGTGTACATGGCTGGGTCGGAACGGAGAAACAGCGTCGTCGTCGTGTTCATGGGGAGGCAACGGAATGCGTCGTGTTCATGGGGAGGCAATGGAATGCGTCGTGTTCATCGGGAGGGCTTGGATGGAACAGGCGATGGAAAGGAGGCCTGGCGTACCGCAGAACGGAGGAAACGACCTTGTGTTCGACCGGCCACGTTTGAAACGGGATCCTGTTCATCGGGAGGGGTCTGGTGTACCGCAAAATGGAAGAAACGGACCTCCTATGGTCGAAACGGGGGTCCTTTTGATCGGGAGGGGTGTGGCGTACCGCAAAATGGACGAAACGGACTTGTGTTGGAGCGCTACGGTCGAAACGGGGGTCCTGTTCATCGGGAGGGGTGTGGCGTACCGCAAAACGGGACTCCACGGGATACTGTTTATCTCCACCGTCGACCCCCTCTAGCCTCCACGAGCTACTGTTCATCCACCGTCGACCTCCTCCAGCCTCCACCTGTGACTGTTCATCCACGGGCTCCTGTTCATACAGCATCCATCGCGCGCTATTCCACTGGCTACTGTTCAACCACCCCTCTCCACGGGCTCCTGTTCAACCACCCCTCCACGGGGCTACTGTTCATCCTGCCCTCCACCATCTACTATTCATCCTGCCATCCACGGGGTGGTCCTGTTCATCCAGCCCTCCACGGGGTCCTATTCATCCAGCCCCAACCGGCTCGATCGATCGGGGTCCTGTTCATCCAGAGGCAACACCACGGGGTCATGTTCATCCACC
>NC_041392.1:258915365-258947347 GCF_002162155.2 Triticum dicoccoides
CGCTCACTGTTTATCCAGAGGCAGCATCGATCAACTTCAGTTAGCAGCAGTAGTGAAGGAATCGCTCGATCGGGTTCAGTTAACAGCCATCGATCGATCGCTCGGGTAGAGCCCAACGCCTCGCTCAGGTTCAGTTAGAGCCAACGCCTCGCACACACACGCGTGCGTGTGCGAGAGAAGCGCGCATCGCTCGGCCCCCGACCTCCCACCGTAACCGGGAACTCCCTGAAATTTTCCTCCCCCTCGCTTCTACCACGGTTTTTTCCGTCATGGACGGCCCAAAGAATGTCATGCAGCTGCGTCTCCGGCCCTCCCAGGACGAAAAGTCCATTTTCTGTCATGATTTTTTGTCATAGAAGTAGGAGCCACCACATCTATGATGATACCGGGTTTTGTCACAATTATCGTCATAGAAGTGTCATATGTATGACAGAAAAAAATTTCGTTCGGCCCAAAATGTCACTGATGTGTCTTTTTTTTGTAGTGTAATGAACAAGATGAACGGGAAGATGGGCAGGTTAGCCCTGGTAAACAGGCCATGCATGAAGACTCAGAGGATGGAAGTTATCTTCTGCTCTTCGAGGATGAGGTGAGCCTCGGCACCGATGATTTCATCGTGCCTGAGGAACCTCTTGAGCAAGAGCGCTTCAAACGTCAGCTAATAGCCACTGCAAGGAGCCTGAAAAAGAAGTAGCAGCAGCTTCAAGCTAACCAAGATCTGCTCAATGATAAATGGACCGGTGTCCTAGCAGCCGAAGAATATGGCCTCAAACGCCCAACCAAAAGCTACCCAAAGCACAAATTGCTACCTCAGTTTGACGAGGAGGCGCCGAAATACATACCACCATCATACAATGCGGCTGACCGACCACCACGTGGTCGGGACAAAATGGCAACTCACGCCGAACACCAGCCCGCCCTGCCTCATCGCACAGGTAGAGGTAAATTAACCCACGACCATACATACGACCTCTAGCAAAACCTGAACAATAAAGCAAGACATACCAGATCAATCTATGGATCGCAAGGACGTGCCTCGACACGCGACGACGACCACCTATTCGGACGTGAAAAACTTAGTCATGCGCGGGCTGAAAACTGCAGACGGACTCCATCAGAGCTACGTCGTGATACGGCCCGATATAGAGGCGCCGCACACCCTCATTGCTTCACTGATGAGGTAATGGATCATGAATTCCCAGAAGGGTTCAAACCCATGAATATAGAATCATATGATGGAACCACGGACCCCGCAGTGTGGATCGAAGACTTCATTCTCCACATTCATATGGCCCGCGGCGATGACCTCCACGCCATCAAATACCTCTCTTTAAAACTCAAGGGGCCAGCTCGGCACTGGTTAAATAGCCTGTCTGAAAATTCTATCGGCAACTGGGAGGACTTGGAAGAAGCCTTCCTCGACAACTTCCAAGGTACATATGTCCGGCCACCAGACGTCGATGACTTAAGCCACATAGTTCAACAACCTGGAGAGTCCGCCAGGAAATTCTGGACTAGGTTCTTAACTAAAAAGAACCAAATCGTCGATTGTCCGGATGCCGAAGCCCTAGCAGCCTTCAAACACAGCATCCGCGATGAATGGCTCGCTGGCCACCTCGGCCAAGAAAAGCCAAAATCCATGGAGGCCCTCACAGCACTTAATACCCGCTTTTGTGCGGGCGAGGACAGTTGGTTGGCCCGTAGCAAAAACAATGCAAGCGACGTCGGCACCCCTGAAGTTAAAAATAACAAAGACAAGTCTCGACACAACAGATACAAGCGTCGAAACAACAATGACAACACCGAGGATACGGCAGTCAATGCCGGATTAAGTGGCTCTAAGTCCGGTCAGCGAAAGAAGCCGTTCCAAAAGAACAATTCAGGCCCATCTAGCTTGGACCGCATACTTGATCGTCTGTGCCAGATTGATGGCACCCTGGACAAACCACCCAATCATACAAATAGAGATTGTTGGGTTTTTAAATAGGTCGGCAAATTAAACGCCGAGAACAGGGAAAAGGGATCGCAAAGCAAAGACGATGACGAAGAGCCACGGCAACCGAACACAGGGGGACAGAAGAAGTTTCCCCCTCAGGTCAAAACGGTGAACATGATGTACGCTACCCACATCCCCAAGAGGGAGCGCAAGCGTGTACTTAGGGACGTCTACGCGATAGAGCCAGTCGCCCCAAAATTTAATCCATGGTCGTCACCCCCGATCACTTTTGATCGCTGGGATCATCCGACCAGTATCCGTCACGGTGGCTCAGCCGCACTGGTCCTAGACCCAATAATTGATGGGTTCCACCCGACTCGCGTCCTTATGGACGGAGGTAGCAGCCTCAATATGCTATATTAGGATACAACGCGAAAAATGGGCATTAACCCATCACGGATCAAGCCCACCAGGACTACCTTCAAAGGAGTCATACCAGGTGTAGAGGCCTGCTGTACGGGCTCAATCACACTAGAGGTTGTCTTTGGATCTCCGGACAATTTCCGAAGCGAGGAGTTAATCTTCGATATCATCCCCTTCCGCAGTGGCTATCACGCACTGATCGGACGAACTGCGTTTGCTCGACTCAACGCAGTACCACACTATGCTTATCTCAAGCTCAAGATGCCCGGTCCACGTGGCATCATAACGGTCAATGGAAATACGGAACGCTCCCTCCGTACAGAAGAGCACGCAGCTGCCTTAGCAGCAGAAGTACAGAGCGGCCTTCTCAAGCAGAACCTTAATTCAGCTGTCGAGCCCACGGACACCGTTAAGAGGGTCTGAACTCCTCTAAAGTAGGAGAGCTCGGCTTGTCAGGAGCTCGACTAGCAATCCGGCCTCCGTCTCAGTCCCGATCAAGTGGCGGCATTCGCGTCGTGCGTACATAACTACGCACTCAAAATCCCACGGGCATTGATGGAGGCATAGCTAGCTTGTGGTCCATAGTACGGGTCAACCGACATCGGATACACACATACTTTCACTTTTACTTGTCTCGTTTTCAGGGCTCAATCCCACAGGCCCCATCTGGTGGTCTGGTCATCGGTCCTCTTGCAGGATAAACACACCAAGACGGCGAGAAACGCAGACATATGGGGGACTTTTTAGGTGATTCCGTTAACGATAACTCTACCTGTTTTTCTGGACCCACATGCAGCTCTCCCTTGGTTTCGGCATGTTAAATAGCCTGTTGCTTATCGCACTACCTGTATTAATGCACCTTGACATACTAATTAAATTACAATGAGAACAGTTTGCGGCTGGAGCTTTAGGACCCCAGTTTTTACCTTTGCACCTTTTCTGTTTTCTTTCTCTTTTTTCTCTCAGCTTCCCAGTGGATAACCCTATCAGATAGCACCCATACACTTTGGTATGTTTGATGTTTGCCAGGGGCTTCATATCACCCCATGTTACGGCAACAAAAGTCCAAACACTTTTTATAAGTATAGTTCGGCACCCCGAATTTAGCATTATATGCATTTGGCTCCGAATCATGTCTTTGGTCAATAGTTGGGTTGCCCGGCTCCTGTGCTTGCTACCTTACATTCCGCTATATCGGCTAAGGTAGTAAAGGGAGAACTATTGCGATTGTGCCTTGGTTTATCCAAAGGAGCACCTCAGTAGAGAAAGCCGAAAACTGACTGTCATGATGCGGCGAGAGCCGGTCAACTGTTCGGAGGTTACAAATCATTGGAGATTTCTTCTGCATTACGTGAAGGATTGGTACTTCCCGATCAGATGCTTATAGAACTCTAGTTCGGATACTAGGGGTTGCACCCATGTTTTTATTATAAAACTCCTATGGCTAAGTGAGGGCGTTCAAGCCGCATAGTCTGGTTGCCTGGTTCATTGCACTAAACAACTCCTTCAGGGACCATACAATTGGATCAAGATTGTTTAGATTCCATCCCAAACACTGCCGTACTACCTACGTGGGGGCAGAATCCGACGACTTCCCAACCCTCAGATTTCATACAACACGGCCGCACAGGAGGAAAAAATTAAAACATAACAAGCATTAAATTACATAACATCATTGTTTCATGTTACAAGACATGATAATACACATGTTTTCATGGGAATATAACATCCTTCGCACATTGCTCCGCCATAAGGCGGGATCCCTCCAGGACACCATCAAAATATAACTCGGGTCGACGGTGATCCTTGCCCTCAGGTGGCCCCTCGGTCATCAGCTTCTTGGCATCCATCTTCGCCCAGTGCATCTTGACACGGGCAAAGGCCATCCGTGCACCTTCAATATAGGCCGACCGCTTTATGACCTCAAGCCGTGGGCAGGCACTAACAAGCCGCTTCACAAGTCTGAAGTAGCTGCTGGGTATCGGCGCGGCAGGCCATAGTCAGACTATCAGGTCCTTCATGGCTAGCTCGGCCGCCTTGTGTAGCTCGACCAGCTGTTTCAGCTGGTCGCTGAAGGGCACCGGATGTTCTGGTCCAAGATATTGAGACCAGAACAACTTCTCCATAGAACTCCCTTCTTCGGCTCGATAGAACTCGGTAGCATCTGATACGCTGCGCGGCAAATCCGTAAACGCCCCTGGAAAGCTCCATGTTTGGGTAAGTAAAAGGAATGTTTCCTTCACAGACTTGCTTTGCATAATGAAAGCCTTACCCGCCGCGATCCTCTTAGCCGCCTGGATTTCCTGAGGGCGCACTGGGCCTCGGCTCGAGCCTCTTGTGCGCTTTGGCGGGCCTTCGCAAGTTCGGACGCTTGCGTCTTAGAATCACGCTCCAAGGACTCATACTTCTTGACGGTGTCCTGGAGCTCTTGCTGGACCTCACTGACCCGGGCCTCGTGCTTCTCGCGCATGGAGCGCTCCTTGGCTGCTTTGTCCTCGGCCTCGGCTAACGCCTTCTTGAGGGCCGCCACCTCGGTCGTGGCCCCTAATAAAATTCATGACACTTTAGTCAGCACGAAACATTCATCCTTCCTAAATATACGCGCAGGTCACTGCATACCTTAGTTGTCCTCCAGCTACTTCTTCATGAGGCCGAGCTCTTCTTCGGCCCGCTCCAGGCTCTGCTTCAGGCCAGAGACCTCCGCAGTATGAGCGGCAGCAGCCAGCAGCGATGCCTGCTTATTCACAGAGACATCTTATGTTAGACTCCTGCGAAATTAATTTTGATCCTCTATTCGCCTTTTTCTTTTCCGAACAACAAACAGAGCATCAGGGGCTACTGTCTACACTGTGATATCTTTTCTACAATTACATTACTTACCTCCAAGCCTGTTAAAAGACTAGTGCAGGCTTCGGTCAGTCCGCTTTTGGCGGACTGAACCTTCTTGATCACCGTACCCATAAGGACACGGTGTTCATCCATAACGGAAGCGCCTCGCAGCGCTTCCAGCAGATTATCCAGTGCCTCTGGTTGGGCAGAGGTCACTGGCGGAACAGGCACACCTCCTCCTTTTGGGGAAGGCCGTTCGCTGGACTCCGGAGCCGTGTAGGTCTCCGGAATGGTATCCGGCTGGGGGCCGAATGGAATTTGGTCCACATCACCAGTCCCCATGGGGGCTTTTTCCCCCATGTGTCCGGCGGCTGAGGAGTCATCCTTGGGCGCCACCCTGACGATCTCCGGAACCTCCCCCCGGTCTGGGAAGGTCCTTTGGGACACCACCTCGTCATCACCCTTGGCCAAGACAGAGTGAGCGGGCGGCGGTGACATGCTAGCCATCTCCTTTGAATGTAGCGAACCCTCTGTCGAGGATCGTGGGGAGCTTTCGCGGGCCGGACTGCAATGGCACAATTTAAACATATTAATATTACAAAGGGGAAAGGCTAGGCATTTGGACGTGCATAAGGTTTTTGGTACTTACGTGGCGGCCCGAGGCTTGGTCCGGGGCATTCACTTCGCACTGCTATCGACATCCCATGCGGAGTTATACGCAAGGGCGCCCTTCCCCCTCTTGGGCGTCTGCGCCTCCAGATTTGTGGAGGCCCCCCTTTTCTTCCTTCCCCCCTTAGGGGGGAGTCGCTTTCTTCTTCCTCCTCATCGTCGCCTTCGGTGGCCTAAGAGTGAGTCTCGTCTTCGGACGACATGTCTAAAGCACCTTTTTGGCGAAGGCCGCTCCTGGTCCCTTTGGACGTTTTCTTGGCCTTCTTCTCCGGCACATCATAAGGCGTCGGAAACAGCATCTTCGTTAGAAGTGGGGTTTCTTGGTCTTCGGGTAGCGGAGCCAGACAGTTAATCCGCCCCGCTATGTCGATCCAGGCCTAAAAAATTGATAGGAAGGAGTCGGTCTAAAAAATTGATAGAAGGCTTAGACTCCTTCCTCAAATTATGCCAATAAAGGCTATACCTTGAAAACATGAAAGAACTTACCGAATTAGCCTGGCGTTTCAAGCTAAGCCCACGATCCTCGATTGTAGGCGGTGGTATCTCGCCGGCCTTGAAGAGCACTTTCCAGATGTCTTCATGTGTCGTGCCGAAGAGCTCTAGCAGCGTTTGGTGCTTGGCCGGATCGAACTCCCACAAATGGCAAGTACAGCGTTGGCATGGAAGGATCCGGAGAATGAGCATAACCCGGATCACGTTGATAAGTTTGATTCTCTTGGTTATCATGTTCTAGACGCACGTCTGGAGCCCAATTAGCTCGTTCGAAGAAACCCAAGTTAGGCCCTTCTCTTGCCAGGAGGTGAGCCGCATCGGAACTCCGGATCGGAATTCGGCGGCCGCTGTCCAGTTGGTGTCGCGCGGCTCGGTGATGTAGAACCACCCCGACTGCCACCCCTTCACCGTCTCCACAAAGGAGCCTTCGAGCCATGTGACATTGGGCATCTTACCCACCATGGCGCCTCCGCACTCTGCTTGTTGGCCTCTCACTACCTTCGGCTTTACATTAAAGGTCTTCAACCATGGGCCGAAGTGAGGTGGGATAGAGAAAGGCCTCGCAAACGACTATAAATGCCGATATGTTGAGGATAAAGTTGGGGGCTAGATCATGGAAGTCCAGCCCGTAGTAAAACATCAGTCCACGGACAAACGGATGGAGAGGGAATCCCATCCCACGGACAAAATGTGTGATAAACACAACTCTCTCATGGGGCTCTGGGGTAGGGACGATCTGTCCCTTGGCCGGGAGACGGTGAACGATCTCACTGGCCAGGTATCCGGCCTCTCGGAGCTCCTTGATGTCTTTCTTCTTAATAGAGGAGGCCATCCACTTGCCTCCAGCTCCGGATCCGGACATGGTTGGAGTGCTTTCTCCGACGGGGGAAGCTAGAGCTTGGGCGTTGGAGCTTAAGGATGGATGGGCAGAGGAAGGAGAAGGCGTGGGTGAATGAGGATGAATCCTTATCCCCTTATAAAGGCCGTGAATGTCAAACGCCTTCCTACTCACCTTAAAACTCGCCTATTCCCAAGGGCCGTGTAAACGGTACAGTTGGGTTACCCATGCCCGTATTGATAAGAATCCAGTAATAAGGGGACACGATCTCTGCTTTGACAAGACGTGCCAATGGCAACCGCGCCTCGAAACGTGGAGCGGCAGACGAAAAACGGTTCGAAATTATGACCGGACAGATGTGATGTCATGTTACAGAAGGTTGTCAGCAGATTGGACTCATGTAAAATTATATTCACTCTGCGGTTGTGTGTGGAGTGTGTTACAGGTCCGGACACGTTCAATACATCCGAAGACTATTTTGGAGTTCGAAAGGAGGAACCCGCCTTGCAATGCCGAAGAGGGGCTACTGAGGGAGTCCTGGACTAAGGGGTCCTCGGGCGTCCGGCCTATTAGCCATGGGCCGGACTGATGGGCTATGAAGAAACGAAGACCGAAGACTGCACCTGTGTCTGGACAGGACTCTCCTTGGTGTGGAAGGCAAGCTTGGCGACCAAATATGTAGATTCCTTTCTTTGTAACCGACCTTGTGTAACCCTAGATCCTCCCGGTGTCTATATAAACCAAAGGACTTAGTCCGGAGGACATATACATTATCATAACCATACAAGCTAGACCTCTAGGGTTTAGCCATTACGATCTCGTGCTAGATCAACTCTTGTAATACTCATATTCATCAACATCAATCGAGCAGGACGTAGGGTATTACCTCCATAGAGAGGGCCCGGACCTGGGTAAAACATTGTGTCCCCTGTCTCCTGTTACCATCGACCTTAGAGGCACAGTTCGGGACCCCCTACCCGAGATCCGCCGGTTTTGACACCGACAAGGGGGGCACCCCATAGACACACAAGTTGATCTTTAGCTGTGTGTGGTGCCCCCCTCCATAGTTTTCCACCTCGGTTATATTGTCGTAGTGCTTAGGCGAAGCCCTGCGTCGGTAAATTCATCATTACCGTCAACACGCCATCGTGCTGACGGAACTCACCCTCGGCCTCAGCTGGATCAAGAGTATGAGGGAAGTCACCGAGCTGAACGTGTGCAGATCGCGGAGGTGCCGTGTGTTCGGTACTTGATAGGTTGGATCGAGAAGATGTTCGACTACATCAACCACGTTACTAAACGCTTCCACTTTCGGTCTACAAGGGTACGTAGATACACTCTCCCCTCTCGTTGCTATGCATCTCCTAGATAAAATCTTGCGTGATCGTAGGAATTTTTTTGAAATACTGCGTTCCCCAACAGTGGCATTCGAGCCAGGTCTATGCGTAGATGTTATATGCACGAGTAGAACACAAAGGCTTGTGGGCGATAATAGTCATACTTCTTACCAGCATGTCATACTTTGATTCGGCGATATTGTTGGATGAAGCGGCCCAGACCGACATTACATGACCGCGTTCATGAGACTGGTTCTACCGACGTGCTTCGGACAAAGGTGGCTAGTGGGTGTCTGTTTCTCCAACTTTAGTTGAATCGAGTGTGACTACGCCCGGTCCTTGTTGAAGGTTAAAACAGCGCACTTGATGAAAAATCGTTGTGGTTTTTGATGCGTAGGTAAGAATGGTTCTTGCTAAGCCCATAGCAGCCACGTAAAACTTGCAACAACAAAGTAGAGGACGTCTAACATGTTTTTGCAGGGCATGCTGTGATGTGATATGGTCAAGACGTGATTATATAAATTATTGTATGAGATGATCATGTTTTGTAATAGTTATCGACAACTGGCAGGAGCCATATGGTTGTCGCTTTATTGTATGAAATACAATCGCCATGTAATTGCTTTACTTTATTGCAAAGTGGTAGCGATAGTCGTAGAAGCAATAATTGGCGAGACGACATCGATGCTACGATGGAGATCAAGGTGTCAAGCCGGTGACGATGGTGATCATGACGGTGCTTTGGAGATGGAGATCAAAGGCACAAGATGATGATGGCCATATCATATCACTGATATTGATTGCATCTGATGTTTATCCTTTATGCATCTTATTTTGCTTAGTACGATGGTAGCATTATAAGATGATCTCTCACTAAATTTCAAGGTATAAGTGTTCTCCCTGAGTATGCACCGTTGCTATAGTTCGTCGTGCCGAGACACCACGTGATGATCGGGTGTGATAAGCTCTACGTTCACATACAACGGGTGCAAGCCAGTTTTGCATAAGCAGAATACTCAGGTTAAACTTGACGAGCCTAGCATATGCAGATATGGCCTCGGAACACTGAGACCGAAAGGTCGAGCGTGAATCATATAGTAGATATGGTCAACATAGTGATGTTCACCATTGAAAACTACTCCATCTCACGTGTTGATTGGACATGGTTTAGTTGATATGGATCACTTAGATGATTAGAGGGATGTCTATCTAAGTGGGAGTTCTTAAGTAATATGATTAATTGAACTTTAATTTATCATAAACTTAGTACCTGATAGTATTTTGCATGTCTATGTTAATGTAGATAAATGGCCCGTGCTACTGTTCCATTGAATTCTAATGCGTTCCTAGAGAAAGCTAACTTGAAAGATGATGGTAGCAAGTACACGGACTGGGTCCGTAGCTTGAGGATTATCCTCATTGCTGCACAGAAGAATTACGTCCTGGAAGCACCGCTAGGTGCTAGACCTGCTACAGATACTGCTGATGACGTTAAGAACGTCTGGCAGAGTAAAGCTGATGACTACTCGATAGTTTAAGAGTGACTTCGAGTTATTAAGATACAGAACCAAGAAGGAGCTTGAGCCCTTCATTCTTAATTTGGTTGCTTCAGTTTAGATCCCCCTGCTTCCCTTTTATTTACTTTTTTGTTTTTCCTTAGCTTCGTTCCTCCACCTCCCACCCCATTCTCACCATGTAAATACTTCCTATTTGTAGACCTTATTTTTTGGTAATACAAAGTTAGTGGGGGTCTTCCCCACTATCCAGAGCTTCAAAAAACTACTCGATAATTCAGTGTGCCATGCTTTACGGCTTAGAACCGGGACTTCAACAATGTTTTGAACGTCATGAAGCATATGAGATGTTCCAGGAGTTGAAGTTAATATTTCAAGAAAATGCCTGGATTGAGAGATATGAAGTCTCCAATAAGTTCTACAGCTGCAAGATGGAGGAGAATAGTTCTGTCAGTGAACATATACTCAGAATGTCTGGGTACCACAACCACTTGACTCAACTGGGAGTTAATCTTCCTGATGATAGTGTCATTGACAGAGTTCTTCAATCACTGCCACCAAGCTACAAAAGCTTCATGATGAACTATAATATGCAGGGGATGGATAAGACAATTCCTGAGCTCTTCGAGATGCTAAAAGCTGCGGAGGTAGAAATCAAGAAGGAGCATCAACTGTTGATGGTTAATAAGACCACTAGTTTCAAGAAAAAAAAAGGGCAAAGGGAAGAAGGGGAACTTCAAGAAGAACGACAAGCAAGTTGCTTCTCAAGTGAAGAAGCCCAAGTCTGGACCTAAGCCCGAGACTGAGTGCTTCTACTGCAAAGGGACTGGTCACTGGAAGCGGAACTGCCCCAAGTATTTGGCGGATAAGAAGGATGGCAAAGTGAAAGGTATATTTGATATACATGTTATTGATGTGTACCTTACTAATGCTCATAGTAGCGCCTGGGTATTTGATACTGGTTCTGTTGCTCATATTTGCAACTCGAAACAGAGGCTACGGATTAAGCGAAGATTGGCTAAGGACGAGGTGACGATGCACGTGGGAAATGGTTCCGAAGTTGATGTGATCGCGGTCGGCACGCTACCTCTACATCTACCTTCGGGATTAGTATTAGACCTGAATAATTGTTATTTGGTGCCAGCGTTAAGCATGAACATTATATCCGGATCTTGTTTGATGCGAGATGGTTATTCATTTAAATCAGAGAATAATGGTTGTTCTATTTATATGAGTAATATCTTTTATGGTCATGCACCCTTGATGAGTGGTCTATTTTTATTGAATCTCGATAGTAGTGATACACATATTCATAGTATTGAAGCCAAAAGATATAAGTTTAATAATGATAGTGCAACTTACTTGTGGCACTGCCGTTTAGGTCATATTGGTGTAAAGCGCATGAAGAAACTCCATGCTGATGGTTTTGGAATCACTTGATTATGAATCACTTGATTCTTGCGAACCATGCCTCATGGGCAAGATGACTAAAACTCTGTTCTTCGGAACAGTGGAACGAGCAACCGACTTATTGGAAATAATACATATTGATGTATTGGTCCGATGAGTGTTGATTCTCATGGCGGGTATCCTTATTTTCTGACCTTCATAGATGATTTGAGAAGATATGGGTATGTCTACTTGATGAAACATAAGTCTGAAACATTTGAAAAGTTCAAAGAATTTCAAAGTGAAGTGGAAAATCATCGTAACAAGAAAATTAAGTTTCTAAGATCTAATCGTGGAGGTGAATATTTGAGTTATGAGTTTGGTCTTCATTTGAAACAATGCAGAATAGTTTTGCAACTCACGCCACCTGGAACACCACAGCGTAACGGTGTGTCCGAACATCGTAACCGCACTTTATTAGATATGGTGCGGTCGATGATGTCTCTTACTAATTTACCGCTATCATTTTGGGGTTATGCTTTAGAGACGGCTACATTCACGTTAAATAGGGCACCAACGAAATCCATTGAGACGACGCCATATGAATTGTGGTTTGGAAAGAAACCCAAGTTGTCGTTTCTTAAAGTTTGGGGCTGCGATGCTTATGTGAAAAAGCTTCAACCTGATAAGCTTGAACCCAAATCGGAGAAATGTGTCTTCATAGGATACCCAAAGGAGACAGTAGGGTACACCTTCTATCACAGATCCGAAGGCAAGTTATTTGTTGCTAAGAATGGATCCTTTATAGAGAAGGAGTTTCTCTCGAAAGAAGTGAGTGGGAGGAAAGTAGAACTTGATGAGGTAACTATACCTTCTCCCTTATTGGAAAGTAGTTCATCACAGAAATCAGATCCAGTGATTCCTACACCAATTAGTGAGGAAGCTAATGATGATGATCATGAAACTTCTGATCAAGTTACTACCGAACCTCGTAGGTCAACCAGAGCAAGATCCGCATCAGAGTGGTACAGCAATCCTGTTCTGGAAGTCATGTTACTAGACCATGACGAACCTACAAACTATGAGGAAGCGATGATGAGCCCAGATTCCGCAAAATGGCTTGAGGCCATGAAATCTGAGATGGGATCCATGTATGAGAACAAAGTATGGGCTTTGATTGACTTTCCCAATGATCGGCGAGCCATTGAGAATGAATGGATCTTCAAGAGGAAGACGAACGCTGATAGTAGTGTTAATATCTATAAAGCTCGAATTGTCGCAAAAAGGTTTTCGACAAGTTCAAGGTGTTGACTACGATGAGATCTTCTCACTCGTATCGATGCTTAAAAGTCTGTCTGAATCATGTTAGCAATTGTTGCATTTTATGATTATGAAATTTGGCAAATGGATGTCAAAACTGCATTCCTTAATGGATATCTTAAAGAAGAGTTGTATATGATGCAACTAGAAGGTTTTGTCGATCCAAAAGGTGCTAACAAAGTGTGCAAGCTCCAACGATCCATTTATGGACTAGTGCAAGCATCTCAGAGTTGGAATATACGCTTTGATAGTGTGATCAAAGCATATAGTTTTATACAGACTTTTTGGGAAGCCTGTATTTACAAGAAAGTAAGTGGGAGCTCTGTAGCATTTCTGATATTATCTGTGGATGACATATTGTTGATCGGAAATGATACTAAATTTTCGAATAGCATAAAAGGATACTTGAATAAGAATTTTTCAATGAAAGACCTCGGTGAAGCTGCTTCTATATTGGGAATCAAGATCTATAGAGATAGAACAAGACGCTTAATTGGACTTTCACAAAGCACATACCTTGATAAAGTTTTGAAAAAGTTCAAAATGGATCAAGCAAAGAAAGGGTTCTTCCCTGCGTTACAAGGTGTGAAGTTGAGTCAGACTCAATGCCCGACCACTGCAGAAGATAGAGAGAAAATGAAAGTCATTCCCTATGCTTCAGCCATAGGTTATATCATGTATGCAATGATGTGTACCAGACCTGAAGTGTGCCTTGCTATTAGTTTAGCGGGGAGGTACCAAAGTAATCCAGGAGTGGATCACTGGACAACGGTCAAGAACATCCTGAAATACCTGAAAAGGACTAAGGATATGTTTCTCGTTTATGGAGGTGACAAAGAGCTCGTCGTAAATGGTTACGTCGATGCAAGCTTTGACACTGATTCGGATGACTCTAAGTCACAAACCGGATACGTATTTTTATTAAATGGTGGAGCTGTCAGTTGGTGTAGTTCTAAGCAGAGCGTCGTGGCGGGATCTACGTGTGAAGCGGAATATATAGCTGCTTTGGAAGCAGCAAATGAAGGAGTTCATATCTGATCTAGGTGTAATACCTAGTGCATCGGGTCCAATGAAAATCTTTTGTGACAATACTGGTGCAATTGCCTTGGCAAAGGAATCCAGATTTCACAAGAGAATGAAGCACATCAAAAGGCGCTCCAATTCCATCCACGATCAAGTCAAGGAGGGAGACATAGAGATTTGCAAGATACATACGGATCTGAATGTTGCAGACCCGTTGACTAAGCCTCTCTGACGAGTAAAACATGATCAGCACCAAGACTCCATGGGTGTTAGAATCATTACTATGTAATCTAGATTATTGACTCTAGTGCAAGCGGGAGACTGAAGGAAATATGCCCTAGAGGCAATAATAAAGTTGTTATTTATATTTCCTTATATCATGATAAATGTTCATTATTCATGCTAGAATTGTATTAACCGGGAACTTAGTACATGTGTGAATACATAGACAAACATAGTGTCCCTAGTATGCCTCTACTTGACTAGCTCGTTAATCAAAGATGGTTAAGTTTCCTAGCCATGGACATGTGTTGTCATTTGATGAACGGGATCACATCATTAAAGAATGATGTGATGGACTAGACCCATCCGTTAGCTTAGCACTATGATCATTTAGTTTATTGCTATTGCTTTCTTCATGACTTATACATGTTCCTATGACTATGAGATTATACAACTCCCGAATACCGGAGGAACACCTTGTGTGCTATCAAACGTCACAACGTAACTAGGTGATTATAAAGATGCTCTACAGGTGTCTCCGATGGTGTTTGTTGAGTTTGCTGTGACGCCCTCGATTCGACCGTACACTAATCATACACGCAAATGTGTACGATCAAGATCAAGGACTCACGGGAAGATATCACAACACAACTCTAGACACAAAATAAAACAATACAAGCTTTATATTACAAGCTAGGGGCCTCGAAGGCTTGAATACAAAAGCTCGATCATAGACGAGTCAGCGGAAGCAACAATATCTGAGTACAGACATAAGTTAAACAAGTTGCCATAAGATGGCTAGCACAAACTGGGATACAGATGGAAAGAGGCGCAGGCCTCCTGCCTGGGATCCTCCTAAACTACTCCTGGTCGTCGTCAGCGGCCTGCACAAAGTAGTAGGCACCTCCAGTGTAGTAGGAGTTGTTGTCGACGGTGGCGTCTGGCTCCTGGACTCCAACGTCTGGTTGCAATAACCAGGTATAGAAAGGGAAAAAGGGTGAGAAAAGCAACCGTGAATACTCATCCAAAGTACTCGCAAGCAAGGAGGTACAATACATATGCATTGGTATCAATGAAAGGGGTAGTATATGTGGACTGAACTGCAGAATGCCAGAATAAGAGGGGGGTAGCTAGTCCTATCGAAGACTACGCTTCTGGCAGCCTCCATCTTGAAGCAGAAGAAGAGAGTAGATGGTAAGTTAACCAAGTATCACCGCATAGCATAATCCTACCCGGCGATCCTCCCCTCGTCGCCATGTGAGAGAGAGATCACCGGGTTGTATCTGGCACTTGGAAGGGTGTATTTTATTAAGTATCCGGTCCTAAGTTGTCATCAGGTCAAGGTACAACTCCGAATCGTCCTTTTACCGAGGGACACGGCTATTAGAATAGATAAACTTCCTTGCAGGGGTGCACCACATTTCCCAACACGCTCGATCCCTTTTGGCCGGACACACTTTCTTGGGTCATGCCCGGCCTCGGAAGATCAACACGTCGCAACCCCACCTAGGCACAACAGAGAGGTCGGCATGCCGGTCTAAATTCTATGGCGCAGGAGTCTGGGCCCATCGCCCATTGCACACCTACACGTTGCGTACGCGGCCGGTGAGCAGACCTAGCAACCTCCATTGCAAAGGAAGTTGTGTTACGTGGTCCAACCCGGCGCGTGCTGCTTAGTCGCTGATGTCACGAAGGCTTCGGCTGATACCACGACGTCCAGTGCCCATAACTGTTCCCGCGTAGTCGGTTAGTGCGTATAGGCCAGTGGCCAGACTCAGATCAAATACCAAGATCTAGTTAAGCGTGTTATTTCGAAGTAACCGCGGACGCCGACCAGTGTCAGGCCCACCTCTCTCCTAGGTGGTCTCAACCTACCCTGCCGCACCGCCACAAAGATCCACCCAGAGGGCCATTGGGACAAAAGGTCCTTTCAGCCCCCAATCCGTGAATCACTCGCGGGTACTCTACGAGCCAACTTGTCTTTAGTCATCACATGTATCATGTATAAGATATATAGTATATACCCGTGATCACCTCCCGAGTGATCACGGCCCGATAGTATAGCATGGTAGACAGACAAGAATGTAGGGCCACTGATGGAATACTAGCATCCTATACTAAGAATTTAGAATTGCGGGTAAGGGTAACAATAGTAGTAGCAAAGACGGGCTATGCATCTGGATAGGATTAACGGAAAGCAGTGACATGCTACTACTCTAATGCAAGCAGTAGAGAGAAGAATATGCGATATCTGGTGATCAAGGGGGGCTTGCCTGGTTGCTCTGGCAAGGAGGGGTCGTCGACACCGTAGTCGAACGAGGGGTCACCGGCGGCAGTCTCGAGGTCTACCGAAAATAAATAACAAAGGGGGAACACAATAAATAACATAGCAATCAAAGCATCAAAAAGCATAACATGGAAATACGCGGTGCAAGGGGGTGACCTAACGAGGTACTAGGCGATACCGGCAAAGGGGGGAAACATCCGAGAAAGTGTGGTGGACGGGCGAACCGAAGGGGGAAGGTTGCAGGTTCGCTATGCTAGGGACGTGTGGTGGACGAATGGACTGCGTATTCGGATTCGTCTCGTCGTTCTAAGCAATTTTCATATACAAAGTATTTTCATCGGAGTTACGGTTTAATTTATATGATTTTTAAAGTTTTTAGCAATTTATTGTAATTGTTTTAAATTCAAATATTAAACTCTAAAGTGCAGTCAACCCAGTCAACCTAGACCACTTTTGACTAGTCAACAAGACAGTGTGGCCCACATGTCATTGTCACTACTTTCGATTAGACATATAATTAGCAGAAGGACCCCACCTGTAATAGACTAGTTAGTGGGGGTTACATATTTTAATTAGCAACTAATTAACATGGGGCCGGCCCAGGTGGCACTGGACTTGGGCCATGGCTGGGGCGCACACATGCTTACGCATGCGGCCACGGCCGAGACATGGCCACAGCACGGCCGGACGGTCTGCAGCGACAGCGGCCATGGCAAGGCCACCAGCGGGCGCGCTGGTACCGGCAGCGAGCGGCGGGTGGCGCCGGCAGTGAGCGGTGGGCGGCGATTGCGGTGGCTAGGCGCGGCCGGACGGAGCAACAGGCGAGGCAAGCGGCACGGGAGCAGCAGCGACAGAAGCGGCAACAGCTGATAGAACAGCAGCGGCAGCGCCTAGGAGCAGCAGCACGCAACGGCCAGCAACCGGAGTAGCAACGAAGCAGCAGCCTAAAGCAGCAGCAGTGCAAGGCATAGCAGCAGCGCAGAGCACACACACATACGTACGCGTACACGCGAGATCTGGCACAATGGTGAAGGCAGCTTACGGAGTCCAAATCGAACGGGGAAAAGGGGGATCCGAGGGAGGAGCTCACCCCGGTTCTTGTGGATGAGGTTAGGAGGTCGGGGGAGGCCCGGAGCAGTGGCAACGACAACGAGGTGGTGGCGGCCGTGCGGAGAAGATGAAGATGGTGACGGCTACACAGTGCCTCAGCTCGAATCGATGCCCGGGACTGACGAAGGCGACCTTGGAGGACCTCCTGGACATGCTCCCGAGGGACGGCGATGACGGTGGCCGTGGCCACAAGGGCGAGACAGTGGTGACCGCGGAGCTTTCTTGCTCGAAAACGAGCAGATGAGGGGGTGGACGAAGGGGGATTGAGGGGTGGTTGGACAAGGTGCGGGCTAGGGTTTCGGTCGACGTAGTTATAAGCCCATGGGGGCGATGTGGAGAGCATCCACGGCCATGGCCGTCGTGGATGTGCGCCACGCACACCCACTGTGACCTGTAGCGGGAGGGGGTGGAAGAAGGCCCATTGAGTGGGCTGGGCTGCACTGTTCATTGGGCCGTTTAGGTGCATAGTTGTGGTTTTTTTCCTTTATTCTTTTCTCTCTCTATTTTCTGCTTTAGCTTTTGTTTTGTAATTTTCTTAGGTACCAAATGATTTTTGTTGAACATGAGACTTTTCATTAAAATACTTGGTGATACTATGGAGTTTCCCACAAGGTTTAGGGGTTGTTTCAAATCCATCCAATTTATGTTTGAGTTGAAATGCTCCACATAAGTGCTATTGGGCCACTGATTTATTTACTAGGTAATTACTGGTGAGTCAAATGAGGTTTGTTGTAACATGAAAATGATCAGGGGAATTTATACTAAAATGCGAACATTCTAACTTTACAGTTTGGAGAGATAATAATTTAGCTTGTGTTTAAAAAAATTAAATTTGAGGTCGGTTCGGAACAAAGTGGTTAGCAAAAATTAAGTATGGTGACTTGGCACCATTAGTGCGTGATTAATGTAGTTTAACTATCGGGGTGTTACATTGGCATTGATCGAGATTAGGATTTGTCACTCCGTGTATCGTAGAGGTATCTCTAGGCCCTCTCGGTAATGCACATCACTATAATCCTTGCCAGCAATGTAACTAATGGGTTAGTTGCGAGATGATGCATTATGGAACGAATAAAGAGACTTGCCGGTAACGAGATTAAACTAGCAAAGATGATACCGACGATCGAATCTCGGGAAAGTAACATACCGATGACAAAGGGAACAACGTATGTTGCTATGCAGTTTGACCGATAAAGATCTTCATAGAATATGTAGGAACCAATATGAGCATCCAGGTTCCACTATTGGTTATTGACCGGAGATGTGTCTCGGTCATGTCTACATAGTTCTCGAACCCGTAGGGTCCGCACGCTTAACGTTCGATGACGATATGTATTGTGAGTTATGTGATTTGATGTACCGAAGGTTGTTCGAAGTCCCGAATGTGATCACGGACATGACGAGGAGTCTCGAAATGGTCAAGACATAAATATTCATATATTGGAAGGTTACATTTGGACATCGGAATGGTTCGGGTCGTTTCGGATAAGTTTCGGAGTACCAGGGGTTACCGGAACCCCCTCCGGGAAGTTATTGGGCCTTATGGGCCTAGTGCTGGAAGAGAGGAGGCAGGCCAAGAGGTGGCGCCCCCCCCCAGCCCAAACCGAATTGGACTAGTGCTAGGGGGCCACCCCCCTTTCCTTCTCTTCTTCCTCTCCTTCCTTCTTCTCCTACTTGGACTAGGAAACGGGGAAACCTACTCCTACTAAGAGTAGGAATCCCCTCCTTAGGCGCGCCCCTTGAGGCCGGCCCTCCTCCTCCTCCCCTCCATTATATACAGGGGAGGGGGCACTGTCACAGCCCTAGAATTTGTTTGTAATTAGTTGCATTTGAGAGCATCATGCATCATGTCTAAATTCTGAAAGTTGAATTGAGGTTAGTTGAAACCCTCAGAAGTCACTTCAGAAATAATCAACATTAAAATCTTTTCAAATGGGTCCAAGAAAATGTTCATGTTTCTATTTGAAAATATTGTCTAGAACTAAAATTCAAACCAATATTTTCAGGAGCTCATAAATATTTATTTTTGGCATTTGGAATTAATTCAATAATTATTTGCATTGGATTTATATTTGATATATTTCAAATATGATCCAATAATTCTGGAAATTATTGTGGGGCTTTATATTAATGTCACTAGTCCATACAACAATTTACAGAAGCTCAGAAAATGATTTGGGTTAAAAATCAAATCAAAACAGATTTAAAGAATATAGGAAACAGAAAATAAAAGAGAGAGAGAGAGAGAGAGAGAGAGAGAGAGAGAGGGAATCGTACCTGGCCTCACCTGTGCAGCCCACCAACCGGCCCAACACTGTAGCTAGCCGGCCCAACCCATCTCTACTTGCCCTGTCGTCTTCCTCCTCTTGCCAGGAGGACGAAGGGCGTGTGCCCGACGCACGCGTGCATGCACCGGCCACCTCCTGCTTGCCTGCTCGCCGCTGAACGCCTCTAGGAGACGCCACGCAACCCCCTGACCCCTCTCACTCTTCCCCGTGGCCCTCCTCTCCTCTGCTCTCGCTCTCTCTTTCGAAGCCGAGCGGAGCCGTCGCCGCCGCTCGTCGTTGCCGCGGCCACCGCCTCCCCCTCAACCCCTCACCGTGCCTGCGAGCTCCGTCTCGACATCCCCGACCCCCTCGACAAGCCACGAGGCCCCGGACGCGCTGCAACACTGCCACCGCAGCCGTTTCCCTCGTCGGCCACCGGAGATCGTCGCCGTCGATTCGCCGCCTCCCGAGCTTCCCCGAGCCCGCTTCGACGCCTACTTCAACTGTTGTGAGCTACTGCTGCTCCTCCTCCCCCTCTCCATTTTCTCATTTGCACGTCGTAGCTGCCGCTTCGCCGATGACCGAACCCACCGCCGCCCGGCTTTGTCGCCGTCGTGGCCCGAGCTCGAACCACCCGCGCCCTTGCACCGCATCGCGCTCCTGGTGCCTCCAGGAGGCCGCCTAGCCCCTCTACGCGCTCGCCTGCTTGCTCTAGCACCACGCTCGCACGAAGCCGAGCTCCGGCCGCCGCCTCACTCGCCGCCGTTGCCGTTTCCGGCCGCCCTAGCACCACCCACCACCACTGATCGACGCGCCTCATCGCGCTGCGTCCGCAGGACCCAGCCACGCGAGCTCTCGTCGCCGGAATCGGCCGGACGGGCAACCCCGCCATGTTCTGTTTAGCGCTGGCGGCTAACGGCCGTTCTGGATGATGTGGACATGTCATTAGGGGCTAATGGACCACTAATTAAGCCCCAGAGTCACTGACACGTGGGTCCCATGTTTTAGTTAACCGCAGTTTATTTCTCTGTTTAGCTTAAACTAATCAGAGTGGCCCCACGCGTCAGCGTTGACTTGCTGACGTGGCCGTTCACCAGGCCCCACACGTCAGTGACCCAATCAGCAGCGTGTCACTGACCAGTGGGCCCCACTGGCCAGGTTTGACCTGGACGGTCCTGTTGACCAGCTGACGCTAGCATGACATAATGCTGATGCAGTAAAGTTTTCTGGAATTAAAATAAATCAAAAATGATTTATAAATTTCAGAAAATACCCCAAACTTCTAAAAATCATAGAAATTCAACCATAGCTCAGAATGAAATAATTTATATATATATAAAATTATAAGAAAAATTCAAGGAATCCATCTGTACCATTTTCATGCATGTTTGAACAATGTTTGTCCTCTGCTTTGGACAAAACAAATAAAGGGCATTTAAATAATCATATATGGAGTTGGAATTTGAATCATGTATTCAAACCAACTTCATTTAAATCATAGCTAGATGCATTAGCTCAAATCACAGCATATTTCCATGTCATGATCATGCATCATATTGTGGCATTGCATTGATTGTGTTCTTCCTAAGTTGCCGGTGTTTGTCCCCTCTCGGTAGACGTGTACCGACTACGAGAATGATGACACCGATGAAGTGTGTTCCTCTTCAGAAGTGTCAGGCAAGCAAAAACCCCTTGTTCATTCCGATACAATCCCACTCTCTCGCTCCTGCTCTCTTTTACTGCATTAGGACAACAACGATTCAACTGTTACATGTTGTGGTAGTTGAACCCCTTTCCTCTGCATGACCTGTCATTGCCACAGTAAATAGATGAAACCCACTAGCATGAGTAGGAGTTGTTTGAGCCCTGATGTGCGTACTCATTCATGTTTGTTTGTCATGCTTGCTACTGCTTAGAGTTGAGTCAGGTCTGATTCATCGGGGATGAACTGGAATGTGGTGAACATATCCTACTGTTGAGAGCTAAGTGTGTGAACACGATTTGGTAAAGGTAGCTGTGAGAGGCCATGTAGGAGTACATGGTGGGTTGTCTCATTGCAGCCATCCTCAGGAACTGAGTTATGTGTTTGTGATCCAAGAACAGTTACTACCACACATTGGGCTCCGGGCGCTCCAAGCTCTCTCGACTTATTAATCAACCCGATCTCCGTCCAGGAGTTGCAACTAGTTTCTGGTGTTTGTAGGTAGTGTTAGTGGTCTACCAAGTGGAATCCAGGTACAGGTGGGCTTGGGACAGACTAGGCATAGTGGCCCGGTGTACCAAGTGGCACCCGGATGGTGGGCTTGGGAACCCTGCTCACATCGTTTGGGGCCGTGAGCGACACCCCGACCTGATCTCCTTGCGGATGGAACCCGAATAGGCGATAAACCTGGACGAGAGACTTGTGTGGTTAGTCAGGTCGTGGCCGACTCCCTCACCAGGCTTCTGCTTGAAGGTTGATGAGGTACACGAGTGTACATGGTGGTAAGTGGCGAGAGCGTGTGTGAAGAAGTACACCCCTACAGGGTTATCATTATCTATTCGAATAGCCGGATTCCTCACATATGGAAACTTGGACCCCTTGCATCATTCATAGACAAGTGAAAGTGGATACTCTAAAATGCGCAAGATAAGCGTGAGTGCTATGGATGGCGTTCTCGTAGGGAGAGGGGAGCGGATCCGTAGTGGTGTATTGATATGGTGAATATGTGGACTCGTGTGCGCCACCTCAAGGAGTTTTGCAGTAGTAGTTCAGGTTAGCCACTGAGTCAAAGCTGGCTTGCTGCAGTCAAACTCCACCACCCCCTTTGTTGATACTGATGCATATGTAGCTAGTTCTGATGTAAGTCTTGCTGGGTACATTTGTACTCATGTTTGCCTATTTTATGCTTTGCAGAGAGACGTCAGTCTCGCTAGTAGTTCCATGTGGACTTCGACGTTTAGCTTGATACCTCAGCTACGATCTTGTGCCCTCAGCAGGATCTGGTAGATAGTCAAGCTTCTTAGCCTTTTTCATTTGTAGATGTCTGTACTCAGACATGTTAAGCTTCCGCATGTGCTTTGACTTGTATGCTCTGAATGTTGGGTCATGAGACCCATGTTTGTAATATCTCACTCCTCGGAGCCTAATGAATAAATACTTTGAGTCGTAGAGTTCCGTTGTGATGCCATGTTGTATTTGCACATATCAAGCATATTGTGTGTATGTTATTGAAATGCTTGGTATGTGTGGGATCCGACAACCTAGTTGTTTATCCTTGGTAGCATCTCTTATGGGGAAATGTAGTCTTGTGCTCCCATGAGCCATAGTAGTCCGCTACAGCCTGGTTCACCGGAGTCCTGCTATCCCAGCACTACTGCTCCAGAACACTTGACTGGCCGGCATGTGATTCACTTTGTTCCTGTGTCTGTCCCTTCAGGGAAATGTCACGCGGTGACATCCAGAGTCCTGCCTAGCCTGCTACAGCCTGGTTCACCGGAGTCCTGTTAGCCCAGTGCTACAACCTGGATTCGCACGCTGCTGACCGACATGCTCGATGTTGATTCATGTATGCCTGTCCTCGTAAGTTAGTGCCACTTTGGGTTCACGACTAGTCATGTTGGCCCAGGTTCTCTGTCATATGGATGCTAGCGACACTATCATATACGTGAGCCAAAAGGCGCAAACGGTCCCGGGCCATGGTAAGGTGACACCCGTGGGAATACCGTGCGTGAGGCCGCAAAGTGATATGAGGTGTTACCGGCTAGATCGATGTGACTTGGAATCGGGGTCCTGACAGTTTTGGTATCAGAGCCTGACTGCCTGTAGGATTACCAAGCCAAGTTGGTCGAAGTCGTGTCTAGAAATGCTTTAGTTATATAAGGGAATTGATTGTGGAAGGGAACGTAAGGTTCTTTTTACTCCTTTACCTTATGCCTTTCTGATCTGAGTCAACCTCTTCTTTTCTACGGGGATTAAGAGCTAGGCCTTCTCATCTATCTATCAGGATGACGAGTTACTATGATAGAGACTTATAAGATTGATGGATTCAAGCCCCAGTTCAGTTCCTACTACTTCCATGTGTTGATAGTTGATCTCGGAACCTTGATATTGTGATGCTGAGTGGCTATGCCACCATTTTTTTAGGATGTCTCAAATCTTCTTCGAGCATTTACAGCCGTTATGCTGTCCGAGTGATCTCAGGTTTCTAAGCAATCTGATGCATTTGCAAATTCCTTCTTACCGCTCCGAAGTTCCTTTGTGTCAGATTAACCACACTAACTAGTGTGCTGAGGTACTTCATTGCCTCGGTATATATGTTGGAGCTATTATCATGACTCTAGGTGTCTTATGAAACCATCTAGTAATCCGGCCATGTTTATGTTCCTAGTGTGATGAATCTGGCCATCATTCTTGAAAGCATCCCGTGATGCCATTTAGTTAGTAGGCATTCCACTCCTGGGTTCTTGAACCCGACATTCACTCTACTCATTCATGTTGATAGTGTTTGCTAGTTCCTTTAGGATATTAGTAACCTTTGCGATAGTCCACGAGGTCCGTGGTATATCCTTCTTCCAAATACCATGAACCATTAAGGCATAAGTTCTTTGAACCAAAAGATCACAATCAGAGTACTCTGGAGGAGTTCTCCGTTCATAATTGTGACTCTGCCAGTTCTACCTTCTCTGCATGGGTTATCCGGAAGAAACCTGTTGAGCTTTGCTAGACATACTAATCTATGCATACACAACTCAGAAAATTATATGCTCCTTGAGTTGTTCCTCTTCAGTTGTATTCCGACCCTAGTCTATCACTTGATAGTCAGGAATAGTTGTGCATTCGTCTTATCGATGCCTATTACTCCCGTGGTCCATCAAGCCGTTCTATTTTAGAATGACTAGGAGAAACAAACTCCAGTACCTCATCCATTTCTAGGATTGGGTCAAAGCAGTTGTATTCCGCAGATCAAATGCAATCAAGCTATTGGTCTGTTCTACCTTGAAGTATTATCCACTTTATGTGAGGAATGTCATGAGAATTGCACCTTCCCTTACGAATTCTTAATGTAGTGATACTTCTCTCCATCATTATTCATTCCTCGGTGTCATGTTGTCGCAACCGGAATACCGACAAGTGAATTGTGATGTGTGAAATCAATACTCCTAGCAACTGTGTTGCTTGGTAGTTAATGGACAATAACCTCATACTTGCGTGTTGGTTATGGAATCATGATTCTAAGATAGATTGTGCTACCTAGACCATTTTCCTGGTGCACTCCTCGATCTTTGAGCTAAGATTGAATCCCTTGCTTTTCTGATCATGTTGTCTTTCCTTGAAAAGCAAGATTGTTCTCGAGCTTAGAGACATATCAGTGGTTTGTGATTTTCCGGATATCTTCTCGGAAGTATTACCAGGTTTTCCCCTGACTGTTATGTTGAGCTCGTGATCATGTTGGTTTTTCCTCTAAACCACCCATTCTCCAAGATTCTGTGTTGGATACCCGTGAACTAGTTCAATAAGCTAAACAATAACTTGGAGAGTTGGAAGATGAAAGCTTGTCCCACTTAGTTCATTTCCAAAGGGATATCCTTGTGTTTTTGTGGTTGTTGAAGAAAGATGATATCTTCATCGATTGCTCCTCGTGATCAGTTGTTGAACCTATCACCTTCCCAAACCTTGATTTGAGTGTCGGCCATCGTCAAATCAAGTTAAAACCAACGATATTCGTAATGTTGTCTTACTCATGGTTGACTCCTCGAGCATACACCATTACATCTTTGGTCTGACCAATACTATCACATTGTTCACATAATGGTGGAAGTCCAGTGATATGGAAATTCCGATGAGTTGCTATTAAGCCCATCAGCAGCATTGTGTCTCCCCCATGAGTCATGTTGAACATCAACCTAGTGTTGAAAACTTTGTAAGCAATGCCTTTGTGTTCCGTTCATGAAGCTTATGCTTGGATGGAAGAAGTGACTTCCTCGAATTCATGTGCATTTGGTGCAAGTTGACGCCGTGTGTTCTCGAGAAAGATTGTTTTTGTTTCCTCTAGTACCATCCCAAGTCAGTTATGCATGGGTGAATGTATTCTATGGTTTGGTAGATTAATTACCTCCACTCCATATGTATTCCCTAGCACACCAAGCCACTGATTGACTTGTTCAAGGAAAAGAAGTCTATGCTAGGGATCTAATCCATGGACTTGCTTAAAGACTTCGAAATCCTTGATGATGCTTCCCGACCAGAACTCGATAGTGTTTTATTATAAGACTACTATGTGGTCATTCTTGTCTTGGACAACATGCTCACATGTGTGTAGCAGAACCAGCTCATGTTTTGGAGCTTGCTATCGTAGTTCATCTCCTGAGAGTCTCGCAACGTTATCTCGTCGACTTGTGTTGCAACCTTTCTTTTCTAGACATGTTGTCTGAAAAAAATCATGTTACCAGTCAGATCTGAATCTCAGGCAGATATGATGGCTGGAACATTTCCAAGATCTATGATGTAGGTCCCGACGAGGTTGATGTTCTAGCCGACACACCTAGTCGGAAGATCTATTACGGTAGTATCTTGAATGAGCAATTCGACCATCTTCTCCATGAGTATTTGGTATGACTTATTCCACAAGTTGTTCCTTATGGATTTTTGTGCTCCCGAAGTCCGACCTTTACTTGATGGCCATGTTGATGCTTTTAAGCATTGACTGTGGTACCTAGTACATCAAGGAGAACATTAGAAGCGGAGTACTAAATGTCTCTCGGTCAATCATCTAGATTTGCTTCTTTGGCATTGCTAAGGAAAAATCTGAGAAAGTGATGTCCTCCTTGCATCTGCATCCTCCATCACCATTCATCATGGTAGTATGATGTGTTGCCAGGATCCTCGGCACGGATGTTGGTAAAACCTTGATGAATACAGAAATGCTCAAGTTCTTGAGAGCACGCTCAGTCACTAGGTTATATCCTCGGTATCAATTGGAATGTGCCTTCCGTTCCCGAGTTGTCCTATAACTCTAGTTTCTTCTCCAAACTGAGTATGCCATTCTTTAGAATTCATTCAAACGATCAATTGTGATTTTCCTTAGGCTGGTATAGAGAGTTTCAATGATCTCTGTATCAAAAGTAATTCTTTTGCCACTTAAGGGAATAATTCTACGAGTCACCTTCCCCGAGGTGTCCCGTTATGGAATCATGGCAATTATCTCCTTACTACCTTGAAAACCATGCACTATCCTACTCCGGCATGGAATTGTCTCCTACCAATTTGAACCTTTGTCATATGTTTCTCATCCATCATCTCTGATGTGTGTTTTGCGTCTTAGCTCAAGGGATGTTTCTACGTCTCATTCCGTGAGTTGATCTTGTGTTCATTAAGATCGATGATCCATTCTTGTGAGGTTGTCTTGCTCTCTTGTCGCCATGTTGGATGAAGTTCTCGAAGGAAAGGATGTCATAATCAAAGATGATGATCGAATCAACGTTCTTATGAAGTGCAACATGGATCGTGAAGACTGTGTCAGTTCTGTGTCCCCTTTGTCTTCTTACCTCACGTCCTGAATCTCGGGACGAGATTCTTGTTTAGCGGGGGTGAGTTGTCACAGCCCTAGAATTTGTTTGTAATTAGTTGCATTTGAGAGCATCATGCATCATGTCTAAATTCTGAAAGTTGAATTGAGGTTAGTTGAAACCCTCAGAAGTCACTTCAGAAATAATCAACATTAAAATCTTTTCAAATGGGTCCAAGAAAATGTTCATGTTTCTCTTTGAAAATATTGGCCAGAACTAAAATTCAAACCAATATTTTCAGGAGCTCATAAATATTTATTTTGGACATTTGGAATTAATTCAATAATTATTTGCACTGGATTTATATTTGATATATTTCAAATATGATCCAATAATTTTGGAAATTGTTGTGGGGCTTTGTATTAATTTCACTAGTCCATACAACAATTTACAGAAGCTCGAAAAATGATTTGGGTTAAAAATCAAATCAAAACAGATTTAAAGAAAATAGGAAACATGAAATAAAAGAGAGAGAGAGAGAGGGAATCGTACCTGGCCTCACCTGTGCAGCCCACCAACCGGCCCAACACTGTAGCTAGCCGGCCCAACCCATCTCTACCTCCCCTGTCGTCTTCCTCCTCTTGCCAGGAGGACGAAGGGCGTGTGCCCGACGCGCGCATGCCCGCGCCAACCACCTCCTGCTTGCCTGCTCGCCACTGAACGCCTCTGGGAGACGCCACACAACCCCCTGACCCCTCTCACTCTTCCCCGTGGCCCTCCTCTCCTCTGCTCTCGCTCTCTCTTCCGAAGCCGAGCGGAGCTGTCGCCGCCGCTCGTCGTTGTCGCGGCCACCGCCTCCCCCTCGACCCCTCGCCGTGCATGCGAGCTCCGTCTTGACGTCCCCGACCCCCTCGACGAGCCACGAGGCCCCGGACACGCTGCAACGCCGCCACCGCTGGCGTTTCCCTCATCGTCCACCGGAGATCGTCGTTGTCGGTTCGCCGCCTCCCGAGCTTCCCCGAGCCCGCTTCGACGCCTGCTGCAACAGTTGTGAGCTGATGCTCCTCGTCCCCCTCTCTGTTTTCTCATTTGCACGCCGTAGCTGCCGCTTCGCCGATGACCGAACCCACCGCCGCCCGGCTTTGTCGCCGCCGTGGCCCGAGCTCGAACCACCCACGCCCTTGCACCGCATCGCGCTCCTGGTGCCTCCAGGAGGCCGCCTAGCCCCTCTACGCGCTCGCCTACTTGCTCTAGCGCCACGCTTGCACGAAGCCGAGCTCCGGCCGCCGCCTCACTCGCCGTCGTTGCCGTTTCTGGCCGCCCTATTACCACCCACCACCACCGATCGACACGCCTCGTCGCGCTGCGTTCGCAGGACCCATCCACATGAGCTCTCGTCACTGGAATCGGCCGGACGGGAAACCCCGCCGTGTTCCGTTTAGCGCCAGCGGCTAACCGCCGTTCTAGATGACGTGGACACGTCATTAGGGGCTAATGGACCACTAATTATGCCCCACAGTCACTGACACCTGGGCCCCATGTTTTAGTTAACCGCAGTTTGTTTCTCTGTTTAGCTTAAACTAATAACAGTGGCCCCACGCGTCAGCGTTGACTTGCTGACGTGGTCATTGACCAGGCCTCACACGTCAGTGACCCAATCAGCAGTGTGTCACTGACCAGTGGGCCCCACTGGTCAGGTTTGACCTGGACGATCCTGTTGACCAGCTGACGCCAGCATGACTTAATGCTAACGCAGTAAAGTTTTCTGGAATTAAAATAAATCAGAAATGATTTATAAATTTCAGAAAATACACCAAACTTCTAAAAATCATAGAAATTCAACCGTAGCTTAGAATGAAATAATTGATACATAAAAATTATCAGAAAAATTCAAGGAATCCATCTGTACCATTTTCATGCATGTTTGAACAATGTTTGTCCTCTGCTTTGGACAAAACAAATAAAGGGCATTTAAATAATCATATATGGAGTTGGAATTTGAATCATGTATTCAAACCAACTTCATTTAAGTCATAGCTAGATGCATTAGCTCAAATCACAGCATTTTGCCATGTCATGATCATGCATCATATTGTGGCATTGCATTGATTGTGTTCTTTTCTCAGTCGCCGGTGTTTGTCCCCTCTCGGTACACGTGTACCGACGACGAGAACGATGACACCGATGAAGTGTGTTCCTCTTCAGAAGTGTCAGGCAAGCAGAACCCCCTTGTTCATTCTGATACAATCCCACTCTCTCGCTCCTGCTCTCTTTTACTACATTAGGACAACAACGATTCAACTGTTACATGCTGCGGTAGTTGAACCCCTTTCCTCTGCATGACCTGTCATTGCCACAGTAAATAGATGAAACCCACTAGCATGAGTAGGAGTTGTTTGAGCCCTGATATGCCTACTCATTCATGTTTGTTTGTCATGCCTGCTACTTCTTAGAGTTGAGTCAGGTCCGATTCATCGGGGATGAATTGGAATGTGGTGAACATGTCCTACTGTTGAGAGCTAAGTGTGCGAACATGATTTGGTAAAGGTAGCGGTGAGAGGCCATGTAGGAGTACATGGTGGGTTGTCTCATTGCAGCCGTCCTCAGGAACTGAGTTCTGTGTTTGTGATCCATGAACAGTTACTACCACACATTGGGCTCCGGGCGCTTCAAGCTCTCTCGACTTATTAATCAACCTGATCTCTGTCCAGGAGTTGCAACTAGTTTCTGGTGTTTGTAGGTAGTGTTAGTAGTCTACTAAGTGGCACCCGGTATAGGTGGGCTTGGGACAGACTAGGCACAGTGGTACCAAGTGGCACCCGGATGGTGGGCTTGGGAACCCTGCTCACATTGTTTGGGGCCGTGAGCGACACCTGACGGTGTACAAAAAGAGGGGTGCACTTTTTGTACCCCTATAACTGTGCACGGGCAGTCAGAGCCGCGGGCACCACCACACCAAGCAAGGCAAGGGAGGTGAGCCAGGGTAAGCCCGAAGCTCAAGGGAACTAGGATGACGCCAAGCCAAAACCACGAAGAACAAAGGAGACGAAGCGGACTCCACCGGCAAGATCCTTGCCGGGAGATAGCTTTGGCAACCCCGACAAGACCCTTGCCGCGGCGACTCGCCCCACACCTATGGAGCAAATCACCCTTGAGTCCACTGCCCCCATGGGGCAAGGATTCGAGAGACATCCCCGTGGTGGCATGCAGATCTTTGTGAAGACATTCAAGATCAGATACACATTAAGAAGACGATGACCTTTGGCGAGATACCAGCCAGGGAAGACCACAAGGCCCTCGGCAAGCGCCTTGCTGGGGATGACAGCAGGCGCCCCGGCAAGGCCCTTGCCAAGAACATTCGCAGGGCCACCATCAGGCCCACGCCGACTAAACCTCCACCACTGTACGCATGCGGCTGCCGACCCAACCAGCTGGGCAGGCACCTACGTGGCGGCATGAAGATCTTCGTGAAGACCCTCCACTGCAGCACCTCAGCTGCCTGCCTATCTACATGGCATCACATGCATCGCTGGCCAGGGTGCGTGTCGACACAAGAAGGAGCGGCGACGGACGAGACAGGTTTCTCCCCCGTCCCCAATAAAGCAAGGACACCTAAGCAAGACACATTAAATGTGCCTTGTCATGTAATGCGAGGGATAACCTCGCATCACTGTACCTTTCCATCTCTTGTGTGCCACTGTGGCGACCCCTTTTTCTATAAAAGGAGGCCCGAGGCGACCAGGAGAAGGATTCAGCTTTTTGGAGCTCCTAATGCCCCAGAGCTAGCTCAAGAAAAGGAATATACATCCACCAAAGCAGGAGTAGGGTTTTACGCATCCTCACGGCCCGAACCTGGATAAACAAACTGTGTACTATCTATTTGCAACTTGTGACGCCCCCGATTCAATCGTACACTAATCATGCACGCAAATGTGTACGATCAAGATCAGGGACTCACGGAAGATATCACAACACAACTCTACAAATAAAATAAGTCATACAAGCATCATAATACAAGCCAGGGGCCTCGAGGGCTCGAATACAAGTGCTCGATCATAGACGAGTCAGCGGAAGCAACAATATCTGAGTACAGACATAAGTTAACAAGTTTGCCTTAAGAAGGCTAGCACAAACTGGGATACAGATCGAAAGAGGCGCATGCCTCCTGCCTGGGATCCTCCTATCTACTCCTGGTCGTCGTCAGCAGGCAGCACGTAGTAGTAGGCACCTCCGGTGTAGTAGGGGTCGTCGTCGACGGTGGCGTCTGGCTCCTGGACTCCAGCATCTGGTTGCGACAACCAGGAAGAAAGGAAAGGGGAAAAGGGGGGAGAAAGCAACCGTGAGTACTCATCCAAAGTACTCGCAAGCAAGGAACTACACTACATATGCATGGGTATATGTGTAAAGGGCCATATCAGTGGACTGAACTGCAGAATGCCAGAATAAGAGGGGGATAGCTAATCCTGTCGAAGACTACGCTTCTGGCAGCCTCCGTCTTGCAGCATGTAGGAGAGAGTAGATTGAAGTCCTCCAAGTAGCATCTTCAAGTAGCATCTCCAAGCAGCATCTCCAAGTAGCATCGCATAGCATAACCCTACCCGGCGATCCTCCTCTCGTCGCCCTGTAGAAAAGCGATCACCGGGTTGTCTGTGGAACTTGGAAGGGTGTGTTTTATTAAGTATCCGGTTCTAGTTGTCATAAGGTCAAGGTACAACTCCAAGTCGTCCTGTTACCGAAGATCACGGCTATTCGAATAGATTAACTTCCCTGCAGGGGTGCACCACATAACCCAACACGCTTGATCCCATTTGGCCGGACACACTTTCCTGGGTCATGCC
>NC_041392.1:258950772-258953095 GCF_002162155.2 Triticum dicoccoides
TGGGGGTATCCCAAGAATGAACTTATGAGTATCTCTCGAGTTGAACAAATGACACACATCGAGAGCAAAGTAAGACAGTGCGATAAGAAGTTTCAAGCGGATAGGCAATCGTTCATTGCCTGAAGCAGGGTGCGAAAGGGTTCAGAGCAACGGGAATAAGTATTGCGTCCGATACCGGAATAGATCAGCAGGCAAGTGGCCCGTGAATTACATACAAAGTCAAGCGTGAGGATTATCTTTGGAAACGTGGTGTACAGGAGAGTCAAGTTTCGATCCTGTGGAACTGTGGGTTATGGGCCCACCATGTGGTTAAAAGTAGAAAGGTTGGTGACATCTTGCACGATCATGTAAGCTAGGCATGTCAGAGGAGAGTCTGAGGGTCATGTCGGCAACAACATAGGTACCAAGGGCGAGGGACGAAGAGAACCAATTTCCTGGTCGTTGAACGAGGCGGACCAATAGGCAAGGTTCTCGTCCATCGGTGGTTACCGGAATGTCATCAACAATAGTAATAGGGTCTTACTTACAGAGTGGTATAACGAGGTGCTTACCTAAGCAGGGGATTATCACTGCTTAGATTATATATATCCCAAGAAGGGTCAAACAGACCCATGGAAAGGAAAATGTGATCATTAGGTTAAACAGGACAATGGAAAGGAAAAATGTGTTTAAACACATATTTCAGGGGTATATCCTTCCCAAGGACAAGCAGAGCAAGATATCCGTGTCAGGATATAATGTAGAAAACTCTTTAGGTAGGGGAGAGAATTTTCATGACATTGCCCATACAACGGTGTTTGGGCAATTGAGCAAGAATCATTTAGCATTGGGCTTCGAATGTTCTTGTTGAAAATCAGAGTATCACAGACATGCTTCGAGATAGCATTGACATGGCCTTCAGGTGAATATCAGACTTTGGAATCACGAAGGATCCATCAGGAATAACTTGTAGAATCAGTATTACAATTTCCTCATGGACGAACGGATAACCTTGCTGAAAAGGAATCTATAATGATAGGTCCTCCAGCCGGGGGGGGGGGGGTGCTAGGCATGACATCATGCTACCGGGTCATCAAAGGATCAACATCATAACTCTTGGAAAGTTGTCCCAACCATCATATCTGACCGAGATTCAGATCCGATTGGTGTCAGGATACCTCAGACTTAGGATACCAGAGAAGAAAAGGCGCAACGCAAATTGACGAGATGACATTGTAAGATTCTCGGGGAAATGAACTATGAAGTGATTTCCGTTATCAAGAGTCCATCATTATCCCAAGGAGAGGACAAGGAGGTGTCTGGTGAGCTCAACGGCAATTCATCGAGATTACCAAAAGATGGATTTCCACAATTAAGTGAACAAGGGTATAACATTTGGCATATCAAATGATATAAGGAAGTATGCTCGAGGAAAACATACACAATTAAACATTGGTTGAAGGGTGCGCCCGAAGTACGGGTTGGGTTGCACGACCAATGTTAGAATGGTGATTCAATTAGCGAAGGACTTAGAATGAACTATCGCCCATTCACTTCAAAGCAATAGGGTTGTTAGAAGTTTTGAATTCACACGCCATCGCTCCATTGTCGGTATTCCGGTTGAAAACAATACGGGGACCAAGGAATGAACGAAGATGGCAAGAAGTATTATGATATCAAGAATTATTAAGAGGCGGTGAAATTCTCACCACATTCTTGACAAAAAGAGATGGTAATACTTCCGAGGTAAGGAAGATCAACTGCTGGGTAGCAGTGATCTCAAGGTTTACACAAAACACGAACAAGTTGTGTTGAACGGAAGGCAATAAAGTGGTCGATGAGAACAGGAATCATCGAGGGGCAAGGATGGTATTACCCATCATGAATTCAATTGAATTCCTGGAAGAGCTCGGAATGATGATGATGATCACGACACATTTGTCGAGAGATTTCACGAAGATGTAATCGATCGACGATGACATCAAGTCAAACAATGATGAAGTGAAAGGTTATTGGAACCAAGGGTACGACACAAACTCGAAACCAAGCTTATTGTTCAAGGCGAAATGATATGACGATGAGGATCGACGTAAGGTTAGTTCATCGTCGAAAATTGGTGCTCCGAGAATAAGGACCAGGTAGCACCGTTAGGATCGTCATGACAATGATATAGCCAAACAGGCTAGGAATGGCGTGATCGGGTACAAACTCGTACTTATAGAAGCTTACTGAAGAGTTGTCGAACCGTAGAGCGGACTCGGTTCAGTTATCGGTGTCTTTGAGTGTTCAATAACTTCGAGCCCTAATCGGTCAGTATGTAGTACTTGACGAAGAACTCATAAGA
>NC_041392.1:258953105-258955640 GCF_002162155.2 Triticum dicoccoides
GGGGGGTAATACTCGACACAAGATCAAAGTAAAGGTTGGACTGGTGTATTGATCCATAGGAGACAATTGTTTTAACTTGTCCGAGAAATGAGATCAAAGAAGAACAATCACGGTCGGAACCACGGTTGCAAGGGATCAATTCACAGATACCATATGTTAGTTATCAAGGAAATAGTTATTGTTACAAGAAGCTTTCATGATAGGATATATATTGCGTCCATGGGCATGAACACAAGGTTCAAGGTCGACTCCCACTTCTCCAATGCATACCCTTTCAATCACTTCTCGCTTTCGATGAAGTTATAGCGTTGAAATTTTATCTGGCAAAATACCAGAAGAGTACGACTCGTGAAAACTTTCGAGTTCACACATATTAAGGAGGGCATAGGTTCAACCCATCGGGGCATCTTAGAATCATATACCAAAATCTTTAGAAGTAATTAACTCAAGCTCGAAGGCAGAGCATGGTTAAGAAAGCAGAGGATACAATTTACCAAAGGCATTATTTATCAGAGGAAAGGCTCACAAGGTTATTGAATATGAAGGACGTTGTCAGATAAAATCCAACAAAGGATTTGGTGGTCCACAAGGGATCTGACGTGAGCATCGGTACTCAACCAGAGGAAGAAGAATGCACGGGCATCATATTATAGAACATCGGAATGATTCGATGCTTAGATAATAAAGGAATTTCGATTTCCAAAATAAAGGATCAGAAGCAATGCTCTGAGTAGGGATGGATAAGTTGAATATACCAGAGGCACAATTGACGACAAATAGTTTGGTCGAGAACCAGCTCATGTTCAAAAATGATGTCTGAGCCGGAAGGATAATTTAGAAGGGTTGATAGATGATTGTGTGCATTCGCACACATGCTGAATCAATAGGATCAAAATGACGATGCCTAAGGATACTAACGAATATTGCCAATGGAAAGCATCCATAATGCAAGCAGACAAGTATTGCAGAGCAATAAGCTATTAAGGATTTTTGGAGGATCAAATAGTATTTCGAAGACCATTGTGAAACACATGAACAACTGGGGGATGAGCGGATACTCGATAAGTGCGAGAATTATCCATAGGGGTATTCAGGTGACAAGGAACAGCAAGGCGATAAGCTCAAAGGATTATCGAGACAACGACGAGTGTTTCGAGGTATCTGGTAATAACAAGACCAACTGGGGATGAATGTAAGAATAACAACTGCAAGTAGTTATCCATAAGGGTTGACGGTGGAAGGGGAATTGCAAATGCGATGAACATAAGTTCTCGGGTTAACAACGGACAGTATCTTCAGGGTCTTCACGTGCCGCAGACGATCATCATTAATAAGGGGCTCTCCGGGTGAAAGTGATAACGAGATCCTAATGTTAGATTTAGCAAAAATCATTTAACCCGAATAGAATAGAAATAAGAGTCCCAGAGTATAGGTCGAGGAATAAAAGATCCTAATACCACCCAATGGCGACGTGGGCCCGTAAGGCACACAGCCAAGTTAGTAAAAGTTTTGCAATGGCTAGACTCAACTTCGGCCAAGGAGTTGGAAAGGGGATTCCTACAGGCAGTCGGCTCTGATACCAACTTGTGACGCCCCCGATTCAATCGTACACTAATCATGCACGCAAATGTGTACGATCAAGATCAGGGACTCACGGAAGATATCACAACACAACTCTACAAATAAAATAAGTCATACAAGCATCATAATACAAGCCAGGGGCCTCGAGGGCTCGAATACAAGTGCTCGATCATAGACGAGTCAGCGGAAGCAACAATATCTGAGTACAGACATAAGTTAACAAGTTTGCTTTAAGAAGGCTAGCACAAACTGGGATACAGATCGAAAGAGGCGCAGGCCTCCTACCTGGGATCCTCCTATCTACTCCTGGTCGTCGTCAGCAGGCAGCACGTAGTAGTAGGCACCTCCGGTGTAGTAGGGGTCGTCGTCGACGGTGGCGTCTGGCTCCTGGACTCCAGCATCTGGTTGCGACAACCAGGAAGAAAGGAAAGGGGAAAAGGGGGGAGAAAGCAACCGTGAGTACTCATCCAAAGTACTCGCAAGCAAGGAACTACACTACATATGCATGGGTATATGTGTAAAGGGCCATATCAGTGGACTGAACTGCAGAATGCCAGAATAAGAGGGGGATAGCTAATCCTGTCGAAGACTACGCTTCTGGCAGCCTCCGTCTTGCAGCATGTAGGAGAGAGTAGATTGAAGTCCTCCAAGTAGCATCTTCAAGTAGCATCTCCAAGCAGCATCTCCAAGTAGCATCGCATAGCATAACCCTACCCGGCGATCCTCCTCTCGTCGCCCTGTAGAAAAGCGATCACCGGGTTGTCTGTGGAACTTGGAAGGGTGTGTTTTATTAAGTATCCGGTTCTAGTTGTCATAAGGTCAAGGTACAACTCCAAGTCGTCCTGTTACCGAAGATCACGGCTATTCGAATAGATTAACTTCCCTGCAGGGGTGCACCACATAACCCAACACGCTTGATCCCATTTGGCCGGACACACTTTCCTGGGTCATGCC
>NC_041392.1:258958551-258970739 GCF_002162155.2 Triticum dicoccoides
AAGGAGTGGGGCGGCTAGGGTTCGGCCGCGGGGGGGTGGGGGGGTATGTGGCCGGGGCGGCTGGGCCGATGGGCCGGCCCAAGGGGGGGGGGAAGTTGGGCCAGGCCAGGGGCCAGGTGGGGTGGGGGAACTGGCTGGGCCAGGGGGTTTTCCCCTCCCTCTCCCTTTTTTTTCTTCTTTCTTTTCTTTTATTAATTTTCTTTTCTGTTTTTAGATTATTTAAAATGCCAAAGCATTTTACAAAAATTAGTGCACCCCACCATAATTATGTTAGCTATTTTAGACAACCCCCGAAAATTTTTAGTTTTGGTTTTGAAACTTTTTATCTTTGCTCTTGTTTTGATTTTTGTTTTAGAACGGGTTCGGATCTAACGCGAGTTTATCCACAGTAACCGAGGTGACGTGGCAACATTAGTGGGGATTACTGTAGCTTAATTACCCGGGCGTCACAATCCGCTCTTCTCACGACCGTAGTAGGGATTCTTGCGATCCCATAGGTGTCGTTCCCACCGACAACACCCCGACCGGATCTCCTTGCGAATGGAACCCGAATAGGTAATAAACCTAGATGAGAGACTTGTGTGGTTAGTCAGGTCGTGGCCGACTCCCTCGCCAGGCTTCCGCTTGAAGGTTGCCGAGGTACACGACGTGTACATGGTGGTAAGTGGAGAGAGCGTGTGTGAAGAAGTACACCCCTGCAGGGTTATCATTATCTATTCGAATAGCCAGATTCCTCAGATATGGAAACTTGGACCCCTTGCATCGTTCATAGACAAGTGAAAGTGGATATTCTAAAATGCGCAAGATAAGCATGAGTGTTATGGATGGCGTTCTCGTAGGGAGAGGGGAGCAGATCCGTAGTGGTGTATTGATATGGTGAATATGTGGACTCGTTTGCGCCACCTCAAAGAGTTTTGCAGTAGTAGTTCAGGTTAGCCACTGAGTCAAAGCTGGCTTGCTGCAGTCAAACTCCACCACCCCCTTTGTTGATACTGATGCATATGTAGCTAGTTCTGATGTAAGTCTTGCTGGGTACATTTGTACTCATGTTTGCCTATTTTATGCTTTGCAGAGAGATGTCAGTCTCGCTAGTAGTTCCGTGTGGACTTCGACCTTTAGCTTGATACCTCAGCTACGATCTTGTGCCCTCAGCAGGATCTAGTAGATAGTCAGGCTTCTTAGCCTTTTTCATTTGTAGATGTCTGTACTCAGACATGTTAAGCTTCCGCATGTGCTTTGACTTGTATGCTCTGAATGTTGGGTCATGAGACCCATGTTTGTAATATCTCGCTCCTCGGAGCCTAATGAATAAATACTTTGAGTCGTACAGTTCCGTTGTGATGCCATGTTGTATTTGCACATATCGAGCATATTGTGTGTATGTTATTGAAATGCTTGGTATGTGTGGGATCCGACAACCTAGTTGTTTATCCTTGGTAGCATCTCTTATGGGGAAATGTAGTCTTGTGCTCCCATGAGCCATAGTAGTCCGCTACATCCCGGTTCACCAGAGTCCTGCTAGCCCAGCACTACTGCTCCGGAACACTTGACTGGCCGGCATGTGATTCACTTTGTTCCTGTGTCTGTCCCTTCAGGAAAATGTCACGCGGTGACATCCGGAGTCCTGCCTAGCCTGCTATAGCCCGGTTCACTGGAGTCCTGTTAGCCCAGTGCTACAGCCCGGATTCGCACGCTGCTGACCGACATGCTCGATGTTGATTCATGTATGCCTATCCCCGTAAGTTAGTGCCACTTTGGGTTCACGACTAGTCATGTTGGCCTAGGTTCTCTGTCATATGGATGCTAGCGACACTATCACATACGTGAGCCAAAAGGCGCAAACGGTCTCGGGCCATGGTAAGGTGACACCCGTGGGAATACCGTGCGTGAGGCTGCAAAGTGATATGAGGTGTTACTGGCTAGATCGATGTGACTTGGAATCGGGGTCCTGACAGGCACCCCATAGACACACAAGTTGATCTTTAGCCATGTGCGGTACCCTCTCCATAGTTTTCCACCTCGGTCATATTGTCATAGTGCTTAGGCGAAGCCCTGTGTCTGTAACTTCATCATCACCGTCAACATGCCGTCGTGCTGACGGAACTCACCCTCGGCCTCAGCTGGATCAAGATTACGACAGACGTCACCGAGCTGAACGTGTGCAGATCGCGGAGGTGCCGTGCGTTCGGTACTTGATCGGTTGGATCGTGAAGACGTTCGACTACATCAACCGCGTTACTAAACGCTTCCGCTTTCGGTCTACGAGGGTACATATACACACTCTCCCCTCTCGTTGCTATGCATCTCCTAGATATATCTTGCGTGATCATGGGAATTGTTTTGAAATACTGCGTTCCCCAACAATATGTGGGGAGGGGGCGCCTAGAGCACACAACATCAATTGTTAGCTGTGTGCGGCGTCCCCCTCCACAGTTTACACCCCCGGTCATATTCCCACGGTGCTTAGGCAAAGCCCTGCGCAGATCACTTCACCATCGCCGTCACCACGCCGTCGTGTTGACGGAACTCATCTACTTCCTCGACACCTTGCTGGATCAAGAAGGCGAGGGACGTCATCGCGCTGAACGTGTGCAGAACTTGGAGGTGCCGTACATTTGATGCTTGATCGATTGGAGCTAGAAGAAGTTCGACTACATCAACCACGTTGTCAAACGCTTCCGCTTAGCGATCTACAAGGGTATGTAGATGCTCTCCCCCTCTCGTAGCTATGCATCTCGATGGATAGATCTTGCATGTGCGTAGAAAAGTTTTGTTTTCCATGCAACGTTTCCCAATAGTTCCCCCATTGTAACATACGTTCATTCACCTAGTAAGCTAAAATAAAAAGAAGGCAAGGGTCGGGCCCACCACGCCTCCATGGCCCTAGTGTTGGGGAACGTAGCTATAACGCCCCGAGTCCGATGCGCCAGGTGTCTTCCAGTTGTTCACTGTTGTTGCCCTGTCATTCGCTTGCGTGTTGCATCTTGCCATGTCATCATCTGCATTGCATCTGCATGTTTTAAAAACTTGCATTCGTCTGGGTCTCCCAGTTCTTTCTGTTGTCCGTTTTGAGCCCAGGCACACTTGCACGCGCCCGCGACATGTCCGAAATAGTATTTTATAAGTGGCCGGAAAATGTTCTCGGAATGGGATGAAAGTTGGCGTGCGGTCTTATTATAGTGTAGGTAGACCGCCTGTCAAGTTTCGTTGCATTCGAAGCTCGTTTGATAGGCCAACTGTTAAACATATAGCGACATTATAGCCGGTCATACGTCGGATGTTTTCGGTCTCCGAAAACTGTTGCCGGGCTTTCCCTCTCTTTCCTCCCTAGCCCATCTACACAGTCCACTACCAACCGCCAGGCCTCGAAACCCCTCCTTGCATAGTGCATCGACCCCCTTGAGTGCGCGTCCGAAGCTATCCCAAAGCCAACCCACTCTGTCGTTACCAATGGGTCTGGATCATCCCCAACCATATATAAAACATCACCATTTTCTTATTTGGACTCCCTACCTATTTATTTCTCGACCGTCCGATTGCGATCGTAGGGACGAGGTGGCCCCTAACCTAAATCCATCTACTATAAATAATGACCCAACCCTAAATTTGAGGAGAGCTATCCCATCGTTCCTGTACCCGCCGGCGCCACACTCCCGCATCCACCTCGAGATCCACCCAGACCCAATCCACCAACCTCCTCGTTCTGCGAACCAGCCAACCATTGCTCTCCACTGATCCTCCTCGGTCCTGAGCTCATGCCCCTGATCCAAATTCTTCTCGGCCTCCACCCATGTAGCCTCCTCCCTCCTGCTCGTGCCCGAGGGCTTGTCTCGAGCGCCGCCGCAAGCAGCAGCAGTCATCAGAGACCAGCGCCGCTCCTTTTCTCCGTCCGCGGCCCAGGAGCCCGAGCTCCATCGTCTACGCCCGCATCTGAGCGAGAGGAGCTCGCTGCTCGAGCTCGAGCATGCAGCCAAGACCCATGGCGCCCTCCCGAGGTCCTCCCGTGCGTGCCTCCACTCGTCCTCATCGCCCTCTTTATTCATCGGAGCATCACTGGACCGGCAGCTCCATCGCGCGCACCCGCTGCCGGCAAGAGACCCAGGCCAGTGAGCCAAGCTTCTCCCTTGCCATCTCCTTTTCTCGTGCTCCCTTTCTCCTCTTCCCTAGCTAACCTCCCGCTCTCTCCGTCCAGGATCCTCGTGGCCGCCCGACCCCCTTCTGCTTCGCGTTGCCGTCGGAACCTCGCCTCCACTGCCCTTGCTTGTTCCTAACCGGATCCCGCTGGCAGGGCCACGTCCCCGCCTCTAGCGCCCCAAGTTCTAGGCCGCTGCTGCTCTTCTTCTTCTCGAGCAGAGGACCGCGCACGCAATCCTCTGCCTCACCCGTTCGTTCCAGTCGTCGACCACGCCTAGGCCAACAACTCCAAGGGCCAGCCACAAGCCATGCGGTCCAGCTGGCTCCATCGACCCGGGCCTCGGCCCATGGTGAGTAGCACCCGAGCCCCCCTGCACTGTTGGGCTGACCAGATTCGGCCCGTATCATTTTTTTCCCTGCCTCTATGATTTTGCTAATTATTCCAGAGAAACCAGTTTTACAGGAAGCCCCCTAGACTTCATGCATTTAATAACTCACAAACTATGCATCATATGTAAAAACTTTATATATGTAAAATGCTTAGAATTTTGTGTAAATTAATAATTTCCAACTTTCATCCAAGTTTAAAATGTTTAAATTTCTGTTTGCATTAGTTTCCTAAATGCCATGTTAAAATGTTTTATTTCATAACTAAATAACCGTAGCTCCATTTTAAATAATCTTTCTATGTAAATGGGCGTAGAAAAATGCATAGTTTAGCATGGTGGCATTACTTTGCATGTTTAACAACTCTAAAATTGTGTTTAGGGTAGAATAGTAACAACTTCAAGATATGCACATGAGAATTTTTCCGGACTTGTTGCTTGTTGTTCCGGCTGATGAAGCTATGTACCTAGGGTAGGGTCATGGACCTGTCCTAACTGCCCTAGCCAAGGACATCTCTAGAAGAAATCACCTTTCAATCGACTTGGAGGTGTTCCACTCGACAGACTCGAAGACACTCGACCAAGAAGCAATCACTCGACCAAGATCCAACCACTCGACGGCCAGGAGACCTAAAGTCACTCCGCACGCTAACGGTCAGTCATTAAGTAGCTTTTATGGTCATCATAGCACTTTATTACTAGCGTTACCAGTAACGCCCTGCCTTAATGTACATTGAACCCTTTGTAACATGGGTTGGCCGGGGTCCTGGCGCACTCTATATAAGCCACCCCCCCTCCTCCGAGACAAGGGTTCGCACCTCTGTAATTCGTACTCACATAATCCAGTCGACCGCCTCCGGGCTCCGAGACGTAGGGCTATTACTTCCTCCGAGAAGGGCCTGAACTCATAAACCTTGCGTGCTTACAACTTCTCCATAGTTAAGATCTTGCCTCTCCATACTTACCCCCCTACACTACAATCAGACTTACAACCACGACAGTTGGCGCCCACCGTGGGGCCGGTGTTTTAGCTTTAGTGTTTGTTGGAGGAGTTGCGACCTTTTCCGACCCGAATCATCATGGTTTTCGGCGGAGTTTCGATGGAGGGCCGCGAGATCCATCTCGGCGCGCTCGCGTTCATCGTCGATGAGTCTGCTTGGCTCCAGGAGGCTCCGCTCGACGTGGACGCACTCCTTGTTCGCGGGGCAATGCACTTTAGCGCGTGCGTCCACGGCGTTCTCCTGCGGCAACCGTCGACTCCCTACCGGTCGGCTCCTGTGTTGTCCTCCCTCCCCGTTTCCCGCCGGCGCAAGCGCTCTGGTCGGTCGAGACTTCAGCGGTGGGTGAGACACGCGGTGGCACGTTAGTCAGCCACCCCTCAAGTCGCGGCAATCAAGCCCGACGAATCCCTCTACGGCCTGTTCGACCTGTCGACTGGCTCCGCAGAGACCGCATCCGAGTGCGACAGCAGCGATCCGACGGCGGAGGTTCTGATGGTCGATGGACCGCCTAGTCCTCCCGGTTTTCCCCGCACCGACGGAGGCGCAGGTGGAGGCGACCCGTCACGTCTCCATGAGGAGTATCTTCCCGAGCCTCTCACGTCACTGCAGAGAGAAGAACTTCGCCGCCGGAACATGGATGCACTGGCAAACTTGGCCGAGCGCACTCGACTGGAGAACCTCCAGCGAGCACTCGACGAGCGTGCGCGACAACGGGTTCCCGAATCCAGTCGACGTCAGCTCTTCCCGCCCCCGCAGGTATATCGAACTCCGATTCAGAATTTAGCAGCTGCGGCCCGTATAGCGGAGTCGATTCAGCCTTCCCAGTCGGAGGCTGGCAGAGGCTTGCTACAGATCAGAGTGTTACTCCGGGCAGCAGGAGATCAGAATTCCGCTGTTTCTCAGTCGCAGAACAGGATTCACAGCAGATCCGTTGCCGTGGACATAGTCCAGTCGGCTCACAGCCCGAGATCTCCCCCGAGGCGTGAGGGACGCGGAGACCGGCGTGACCAGTATGGGAACCATGAGCAGTATGATCACCGAGTCGATCGTGACGGTCGACGTCGAGTGCCCACGCCTCCCCCGAGGAGCGGGTCGTATGTGCCTCGCCAGCAGGATGACAGGCGCCCTCATAGTGGTGGGTAAAGGATTCCAGTCGAGCCCAGAGGGCCAGGCTTTGACGCGAGATCCATTCTCGTCCAAGGTTTGGTCGACAGGAACATGGCTCACCGAGAAGGTCACGACAGAGATGCACCTACCAGCAACAGAGTACATGTTTCGGGGCCAGAGTGCTTTAGTAGAGCCATCAGGGCCGCTGTGATTCCTCCCAACTTTAGGTTGGCGACTGGAGTCAATAAGTCCACTGGTGAGTCCAAGCCCGCTACTTGGCTTGAGGACTACCGAGTGGCCGTCCAGATTGGCGGCGGCAATGATGAAGTGGTCATGAAGCACCTGCCTCTCATGTTGGAGGGCTCGGCCAGAGTGTGGCTGAACCAGTTAGCACCTAGCAGCATTTACACTTGGGAAGATCTCTCCCGAGTGTTCGTCACCACATTTGAAGGCACATGCAAGCGACCGGCAGGGCTGACGGAACTGCGGTCTTGTGTGCAGAAGCCGAATGAAACTTTGAGGGATTACATCCAGAGGTGGATCACGTTACATCACTCGGTGGAGAATGTGCCTGACCACCAAGCAGTTTGTGCCTTCAAGGAAGGCGTCAAGTACAGAGAACTGAATTTGAAATTCGGTCAAACCGGAGATATGTCCCTGAATCGGATGATGGAGATTGCCACCAAGTATGCTAATGGTGAAGATGAGGATCGACTCAGGAGTGGCAAGCTCAATTCAGTCGCCCAAGAAACCGGAGGAAATTCCAATCGGAAACAGAAGCGGAAAGCCGAGCCAGCGGCTCCCGGGGAAGCCTTGGCTTTAACCCAAGGAAAGTTTAAAGGGAAACCTAAAGGACCTTGGAACCCCAAAAAGGTTAAAGACCAGGATGGAAATGATGTGTTGGACTTACCATGTCTCGTCCACACAAAGAAAGATGAAGAGGGTAATTTCATTTACCCGAAACATACCACTCGACAGTGTCGACTCTTGATCCAGCAGTTCCAGGGCAAGCAGCCCAAAGGTAAGGAAGGAGTCGGACAAGGTCGAGGACAAAGAAGACAGTGACGACGGATACCCTTAGGTCAATTCCACTCTGATGATTTTTGCCGATGTTGAAAGCAAAAGTCGACTGAAAGTTATTAACCGAGAGGTGAATATGGTCGCTCTAGTGACACCTAGTTACCTGAAATGGTCTCAGACTGCCATAACATTCGACTAGTCCGACCACCCAACGCACATCGCCACCCCTGGGAGGCAAGCTTTGGTGGTCGACCCAGTTGTTGAAGGCACTCGACTGACCAAAGTCCTGATGGACGGTGGCAGTGGTTTGAACATATTGTATGCTGAGACGTTGAAAGGGATGGGCATTCCGATGTCTAGACTCAGTGCCAGCAACATGAGTTTCCATGGGGTCATTCCTGGGAAGAAGGCTGAATCACTCGGCCAGATTGCTCTTGATGTGATTTTCGGTGATTCCAAGAATTACCGCAAAGAGAAGTTGACATTTGAAGTTGTAGACTTCCAGAGTGCCTACCACGCTATTTTGGGCAGGCCGGCTTATGCACGCTTAATGGCCCGACCGTGTTATGTGTATCTCAAATTGAAGATGCCTGGCCCCAAAGGTGTGATCACTATTACGGGCAATCAGAAGAAAGCGGAAGAATGTTTTCAGAAAGGTTCGAAGATCGCCGATGCTCAGATGGCAGTGGTGGAGTTGCAGGAATACCAGAAGACTGCAGACCCGAGTGATTTGTTGCGAGCCAAGAAGCCCGCTACAGAGTCAGCTTTTCAGTCGACTAGCGATACGAAGATAGCTCACATCCACCCAACCGATCCCAGCGCTGCTCCAACTCATATCTCGACAACACTCGACTCCAAATAGGAAGAAGCGCCCATCCAGTTCCTCCGTGAGAACTGGGACATTTTCGCATGGAAGCCCGCTGACATGCCGGGTGTTCCCAGGGAGCTGGCTGAGCACTGCCTAAGAGTCGACTCAAAAATAAAACCTGTCAAGGAACATCTCCGACGGTCCGCCATCCAGAAGAGAAAGGCCATTGGTGAAGAGGTAGCTCGGCTCTTAGCGGCGGAGTTCATCCAAGAAATCTACCACTCCGAGTGGCTCGCCAATGTTGTCATGGTCCCCAAGAAGGACAAGTCACTTCGCATGTGCATTGACTTTAAACATATCAATCGGGCCTGCCCGAAAGATCATTTTCCTCTCCCCCGCATCGACCAGATAGTCGACTCGACTGCGGGATGTGAGCGACTGTTTTTTTAGACGCCTATTCCGAGTACCATCAGATCCATCTGTATGGGCCTGACGAGATCAAAACAGCTTTCATCACTCCATTCGGGTGCTTATGTTATGTTACCATGCCATTCGGCCTCAAGAATGCCGGAGCCACATTCATGAGGATGATTCAGAAGTGTTTGCTCACCCAAATCAGTCGGAATGTGGAGGCGTACATGGATGATATTGTGGTCAAGTCACGGAAGGGTTCCGACCTGCTGACTGACCTTGCTAAAACCTTTGCCAACCTCAGAAGGTTTGATATCAAGCTTAATCCATCAAAATGCACATTCGGGGTTCCTGGCGGAAAGTTACTCGGTTTTCTCGTTTCCGAACGGGGAATCGACGCCAATCCAGAAAAAGTCGGTACTATACTCCGAATGAAAAGTCCTATGCGAGTGCACGATGTTCAGAAGCTTACTAGTTGCTTGGCCGCCCTAAGTCGATTCATATCTCGTCTCGGTGAAAAGGCATTGCCTCTTTACCGATTGATGAAGAAGTCTGACAAGTTCGAGTGGACTCCTGAAGCTGAAGCAGTGTTCGCAGAGCTCTGCTCTCCACCAAGCCGGTGCTTGCTGCCCCAATCAGCAAGGAGCCTTTGCTGCTTTACGTTGCAGCCATAGGACAAGTCATCAGTATGGTACTTATGGTCGAGCGGGAAGAAGAAGGGAAAACCTTCAAAGTTCAGCGCCCAGTGTATTATATTTCTGAAGTCTTGACCCCATCGAACCAAAGATATCCTCATTATCAGAAGCTCGTATATGGGATTTATATGACCACAAAGAAAGTTGCCCACTACTTCTCTGATCATTCCATTACAGTCATTAGCGACGCTCCGTTGTCAGAGATCTTGCATAACAGGGACGCAACTGGTCGAGTGGCAAAATGGGCGATTGAACTCCTTCCTCTAGATACCAAGTTTGAGGCAAAGAAAGCTATCAAGTCCCAGGCAATCGCGGATTTCGTCGCCGAGTGGATTGAACAGCAACTGCCGACTCAGGTTCACTCGGAGCATTGGACCATGTTCTTCGACAATTCCAAGATGCTAAATGGTTCCAGCACCGGAGTAGTGTTGGTCTCCCCCAGAGGAGATAAACTCAGATATGTTCTTCAAATCCACTTTGATTCCTCTAACACCGAGGCAGAATACGAAGCACTTTTATATGGGTTGCGCATGGCCATTTCACTCGGCGTTCGTCGCCTCATGGTCTATGGCGACTCAGATTTAGTGGTTAATCAAGTGATGAAGGAATGGGACGTTAGAAGTCCAGCCATGACTGGTTATTGCAATGCAGTGAGAAAGCTGGAAAAGAAATTCGAGGGGTTAGAGCTTCATCACATACCTCGACTGAAAAATCAAGCAGCTGATGATCTGACAAAAATAGGTTCCAAAAGAGAAGCCATTCCCAGCAATGTGTTTTTGGAACACATCCACACACCATCAGTCCAGGAGGATCCCTTCACTGAAGAGGCCCCGCAGCCAAAAAGCACCACAGATCCGACTGAAGTTGAAGTTCCAGCTGTGGTCGACCTGATCATGGAAGTCTTGGTTATCACTCCCGTCTAGACAGAACCGTACATCGTGTACATCCTAAGGAAAGAACTCCCAGAAGACGAAGAAGAGGCTCGATAGATCGTCCGTCGATCCAAGGCCTTTATAGTCATAAAGGGACAATTATATAGAGAAAGCGCGACTGGGGTCGGCCAGAAGTGTATTACACCAGAAGAAGGACAGATGATCCTTAACGATATCCACTCGGGGACCTGTGGTCATCATGCGTCCTCTCGGACCATTGTGGCTAAAGCATACCGAGCAGGGTTTTACTAGCCAAGAGCCAATGAGATGGCAAAAGAGATAGTCGACAAATGTGAAGGATGTCAGTATTACTCCAATATGCCGCCCAAACCCGCGTCGGCCCTGAAAACCATTCCACTCGTCTGGCCCTTCGCTGTTTGGGGGCTGGACATGGTTGGACCACTGAGAACAGGCAGGAGTGGCTTCACTCATGTGCTAGTAGCAGTCGACAAGTTCACCAAACGGATTGAAGCCAAGCCTATCAAGAATCTCGATGCTTGCACCGCTATCAGTTTCGTTAGAGAGTTGATATTCAGATATGGAGTTCCACACAGCATCATCACGGACAATGGGTCAAACTTCGATTCCGACAAATACAGGGCCTTTTGCGCCTCTCAGGGCACTCGGGTCGACTATGCTTCGGTCGCTCACCCCCAGTCGAATGGGCAAGTAGAAAGGGCAAACGGCCTAATTCTCAAAGGACTGAAACCTCGATTGATGCGCGATCTCAAGCACGCAGCAGGTGCATGGGTCGATGAGCTTCCATCAGTCCTTTCGGGATTGAGGACAACCCCGAATCGATTGACCGAAAGAACCCCATTCTTTCTGGTCTATGGAGCCGAGGCAGTCTTACCGAGTGACCTGCTTCACAACGCTCCCCGAGTCGAGCTCTACTCTGAAGATGAAGCAGAACAAGCCCGGCAGGACGCAGTCGACCTCCTAGAAGAATAAAGAGAAATGACCTTGATTCGATCGACCATCTATCAGCAAGACTTGCGTCAATTCCATGCCAGAAACGTGAAGAGTCGAGCCTTCCAAGAAGGAGACTTAGTCCTCCGAGTGGATCAGCAGAAACCACACAAGTTCGCTCCTACTTGGGAAGGCCCCTTCATAGTCACCAGAGTCCTCCACAATGGAGCATACCACCTCTACAATGTCGATCGCCAGATTGATGAGCCACGAGCCTGGAATGTGGAGCTACTCCGCCCCTTTTATACTTGAATTCTCACTCGGATGAGATGTAATAAGAAAAACTCCTATAGTTTATTTATCAAAGACAAGAGCGTTATAATTTTCCCAGTGATTATTATTGTTTTTGTTTGCGTAAGAAATCCCCCAGTGGGTGGCTTAGCTGTAGATCCGCTTCGCCTAAGTTTGTAAAAACAGTTTCCTACCGAGTGGCGAGCCAGCCTCCCACTCGGGGGCTTAGCTGCGAATCCGTCTCGCCTAAGTATTTAAAAATCCTACCGAGTGGAGAGCAATCCTCCCACTTGGGGGCTTAGCTGCAATCCAGTACTCGCCTAAGTTCTCTCATTTGGAGACTTAGCTGCAGTCCGGCACTCGCCTAAGTTTGAAAAAAACCTACCGAGTGGAGAGCAATCCTCCCACTCGGGGGCTTAGCTGCAGTCCAGTACTCGCCTAAGTTCTCTCACTTGGAGACTTAGCTGCAGTCCGGCACTCGCTTAAGTTTGAAA
>NC_041392.1:258971209-259012463 GCF_002162155.2 Triticum dicoccoides
TGCAGTCCAGCACTCGCCTAAGTTTGAAAAAATCCTACCAAGTGGAGAGCAATCCTCCCACTCGGGGGCTTAGCTGCAGTCCAGTACTCGCCTAAGTTCTCTGACTCAGAGACTTAGCTGCAGTCCGGCACTCGCCTAAGTTTGAAAATATCCTACCGAGTGGAGAGCAATCCTCCCACTCGGGGGCTTAGCTGCAGTCCAGTACTCGCCTAAGTTCTCTCACTTAGAGACTTAGCTACAGTTCGACACTCGCCTAAGTTTGAAAAAATCCTACCGAGTGGAGAGCAATCCTCCCACTCGGGGGCTTAGCTGCAGTACAGAACTCGCCTAAGTACGAAACACATCTCAATCCTCAAGGACAACGAGGGGCAGGTTGACTGCCACCTTCTCCTGGGGAGCTTCGCCACAAATACAATGCGCGATCCATCCTGCTCTACAGTAACGAAGTGCGGGTCGACTTCCACCTTCTCCTGGAGAGCTTCGCCACAAATACAATGTGCGCTCCGTCCCGCTCTGCAGTAACAAGGTGTGGGTCGACCGCTGCCTTCCCCTGGAGAGCTTCGCCACAAATACGATGCGCAATCTGTCGCTGACCCGCATGGGCGACAAGACATGGGTCGACTGCTTCCCTCTCCTTCGGAGCTGCGCTGCGAGTACAAAAGTTGTCTCGAATGAAGAATGGGTTCACTCAGCAGGAGATTCATAAAGATATTCAACGGTAAAACCAAGTTTAGATAAATTCTAAAGGTTCCAGATCACAGATCAAAGTACTCGGGCATGCAGCCCGAAAAAGTTTAAAGGTTACAAAAACCACTCGGCATTCCGAGGCAAAGTTAAGGTGGGATATAAGAGTTTGTTCACTCCGCGGGAGGAGGGCTGGCAGGCTCGACGAACTCGTCCAGGTCGATGCCATCGGCAATCCGAGTGGCGGCAGCAATGAAAGTCTCCATAAAAGTTCGGAAGTCGTGCTTCTGGGTGTTGGCGACCTTGATTGCGGCTAGCTTATCTTGTCGCACCTCCTTGCAGTGGACACGAACCAAAGACAGAGCCACATCAGCGCCACACCGAGCAGAAGACTTCTTCCACTCCAGCACTCGGTCAGGGATTCCGTTAAGTCGAGTCATCAGAGACTGAAGATCGTTTTGGAGTGTGGCCTCTGGCCAAAGTGCCTGGTCGATCCGTGACATGGCGACCTTCAGTCGAGCCAAGTAGTCCATGGCACTGTCGATGCGAGATTCTAGATGGAGTAGATTCATGGCAGTTTCATCTTTCACGGGAGAGTTGATTGGATCCAAACCTGGTTCGATCCGCCCAGTCTCCTCTTCAAAGTTCTGGCAAAACTCTGCATCCATGATCCAAGGATAAGTCAATTTTCGTACACTGAGTCGACACAAAAAAAAATCAGTCGGAACAAAATGTGCACCTTCAAGCTTGATGAACAACTTCTTGGCAAGACTTCTCAGATAGCTCTCCAGATCATCCCTCCGTCAAGCAATGCTTTCCTTTTTCTCACCCTGGACGAGATTCGCCTTCTTCCAGCGCGAGCACTCCTTGTTGGAGTCATTTAGAGCGGTCTTCAGCCTGGTATTCTCTTCTTCCAACTGGCCGACCGAAGCCAGCTTCTGTTCGGCCAGAGCGGTCCTGCCGTCAGCCTCCTTACGAGCAGCAGCCAAATCCTCATCCTCCTTCGCCAGAGCTTCTCTCAGTTTTTCTGCAAAGAAGTGATGATTGATTCAGAAATAGCAGAAGGGTACTCGAGCCTAAAACTGACCGGTCGACAAACTCGTCTTAACAGTGGCGCCGTCTCTGACCTTTTGCAGCTCTGTCCTGGCCAGCTCCAAGTCAAGGTTCAGTTGAATCTGTTGCCTCTCCAAGTCAGCAAAGCGGGCTCCAAGATCACAAGATTTCTGAAATCAAAGGGGAGAAGTTATTTTACAGCGAAAAACAACAAAGGCAATAAATACTAAGACTACGGTCGACTGCCCGGAGTCCACCATAGTCTCGGGGACTACACCCAGTGGGTGCACTTTGAGTGCCCCCACCGGTTCTGATCCCACTCGACCGGCCCGCCGAAGTCGAGTCCAAAAAAAAGAGGCAGAAAGAGAGAAAGTAGAACTCAGACTACAGTCGACTGCCAGCAGTCCACCGTAGTCTCGGGGACTACATCCAGTGGGTGCACTTTGCGTGCCCCCACCGGTTCTGATCCCACTCAACCAGACCGAGTGGAAGAGACAAACTATTTATACATTCGACAAAATACAAAGACTATAGTCGACTGCCAACAGTCCACCGTAGTCTCGGGGACTACACCCAGTGGGTGCACTCAGCATGCCCCCACTAGTCCACAAATTCAATCGACACACCCAGTGGGTGTACAGATGAAAAGATTTTCGAAAAGAATCTTCAGATAGCATATCCTAACAGAACAAGCGGCGACCAACTAACCTGAACGTTGCTCTGGAGAGCCGAGCTGGCATCATAAGCGGCTTGGCTGGCGTCCCGCACCGTCTTCATCTTCTCCATCATAATGCCCGCCTGGCGTATGGCTTCCCTAGCAGCATTCACCTCGTCCTCTGGGACATGATGGGTCGCAAAAACTGAAGGCGGGTCGACAGGGGCCCGAGCAGTCGACGAAGAAGGCAAGGCACTCGACAGTGGCTCGGCGAAGGTAACAGAACCCCGATTGACATCGCCAGTGTCCTGAACGACTGGTTCTGCCCTCGGCGTCGACTGTAGCGCCTCACTTACAGGAGATCGCCTATTCTTCCTTATCAAAGGCCTCTCGGGCTCTTCATCATCATCAAGGAGGTCAATAATGTTGGGAGTTGTGCAAAGTTCAATTGCCAAAATCACGTCACCCAATGATGCACATTGCAGTTGAATCGACCGAATAAAGATAGTATGGCAGAAATCATACCCGGATTAGAAGTGACCGCATCCTCCATCACCTCATCATCATCCCTATAAGCTGAGGTCCCGGAAGTGGCAGCGCTGACAATTCCAAAGTTTGTCCAGGTAAAACAAGAAAAACAAACAGCGTGGAGCGTCGAGTGAATACAAAGAGAGACACTCATGCGGAGGCGACGGGGATATCAATCTTGATCTTCGGCAATGCCTTTCGAGTCCTCAGCTCTGCAACTTTGGGGTGCTTTGGCGCCTTCTCAGTCAGGGTTGGTGAAGAGATCCGAGGATGCTTCGAAGACTGACCAGCCTGAGTAGTTGCCTTGTCGCGGGCACTCGGCCGTTCTTGGTCGAGCTTGGATCGCCTCTCCCTGCGAGGGGGCGACTCGACTTCTTCTCCATCACTTGAGTCGTCGCTTCCTCCATCCCCTTCACCATCGGAAGTCCACTCGCCACTGTCGCCGCCACTCGCCTCGCCTTCCAATGCTTGCTCTTGCTCCCCGTTGGGCATTGAATACATTTCAATAATGGCCTGAAAGGAAGCTGGGAGAACAAAGTCAGTCGACGCAATATAGGCAGCTGCGCGAGTGAATTCAGATTACAAGCAAAAACTCAAAATCAGACCTGCTCTGGTGCATGAGACTGGTCGAATGGGGGAACTCTCCTGGCTCCCCTGGGATTGTCCTTGTTCCCGGTAATGCCCGACAGCCACTTCTCCAGTGTGTCGTCGTCGACCTCCTCCGGGTGGATCCGATTGGAGTCTTCAAGACCCGAATACATCCACATCGGATGGTTTCGAGCTTGAAGAGGCTGGATGCGCCGCTAAAGGAGGACCTCCAAGAGATCCATACCAGTGATCCCGTCACGAATAAGCTGGACCACTCGATCGACCAACAGCTTCATGTGCGCCTTCTCCTCTGGGAGCACTTCAAAGGGGAGGGTTTCTCCACTCGGTCCATGGTAAAGGGAGGGAGGCCAGTCGATTGCCCTGGCGTCGACTGGTCTTTACAGTAAAACTAGGTCGACTGCCATCCGCGAACTGAGTCAGGAAGAATCATGGCCGGAAAGGAGCTTTTCCCTCTCGTCTGGATGCCAAGACCCCCACACATCTGGATCACTTGGGTCCTCTCATCACTCGGATTAGCCTTTTTCACTGTCTAGGAGCGACAAGTGAAAATATGCTTGAAAAGACCCCAGTGAGGCCAGCAACCCAGGAAATTCTCACACAAAGAAATGAAAGCGGCGAGATAAACGATTGAGTTGGGGGTAAAATGGTGGAGTTGTGCCCCAAAGAAGATCAGAAACCCTCGAAAGAAAGGGTGAGGAGGCAAGGAAAATCCACGGTCGACATGGGTGGCAAGAAGAACACGCTCACCCTCCCGAGGTTGCGGCTCAGATTCCTTCCCCGGAAGCTGCGCCGAGTCATAGGGGATCAGCCCCCCTTCGGCCAGGTCGTCGAGGTCTTCTTGTGTGATCCTCGAGTGGATCCAGTCGCCCTGGATCCAGCCCTTCGGCAGGCCGGTCCGCGAGGAAGATCCGCCCCGGCTGGTCGCCTTCCCCTTCGACCTCGCCATCGCCTTCTTTGCCCGCTCCAGAGCCGCCGTCTTCTCCTTCCCCATTGTCGCCGGCGAGACGCGTACGGAGCGGTGATGCTGGGGCGAGAGCGAGCGCAGCGAAGGGGTGTGAAGAGGAGAAGAGGAAATGGGAATGCACTGTTCGGGAGACTCCGGTCCAACGCCTTATATGAGGCCGCTTCCGAGTGGCTGACAGGTAGGCCTAGGTGGCTCTGTCAAATCCCGTAACGATCGCGCGCGCGGTACGTGGTGAAAAAGGTGGCGCGGGGATCGAGGCGTCTCCGCTCTATCCCATCCAATTACCGCGGCCTCCCCCGTCCCGCGCGCTTCCCAAAATTCGGATCCCACGAAATCTGCGGGCAGCAAACAACTTGTCAGACCAAAGATATCCTCCGCACCGTCACTCGGAGCCTTACAAGTAAAGAAACTCACTCGACGAAGAATTAAGAATGGATCAAGGCGACTGAAAAGGAAGTTGCTGTCATCACTCAGGTCCGCTGATCCGGAACAAGATATGCTCACGGCATGAAAAACGAGTCGGAGAGGTTCTCAACTCCTTCCCCACTCAAACCTCGATCCATTCGGGGGCTAATGATGAAGCTATGTACCTAGGGTAGGGTCATGGACCTGTCCTAACTGCCCTACCCAAGGACATCTCTAGAAGAAATCACCTTTCAATCGACTTGGAGGTGTTCCACTTGACAGACTCGAAGACACTCGACCAAGAAGCAATCATTCGACCAAGATCCAACCACTCGACGGCCAGGAGACCTAAAGTCACGCCGCACGCTAACGGTCGGTCATTAAGTAGCTTTTATGGTCATCATAGCACTTTATTACTAGCGTTACCAGTAACGCCTTGCCTTAATGTACATTGAACCCTTTGTAACGTGGGCTGGCCGGGGTCCTGGCGCACTCTATATAAGACACCCCCTCCTCCGAGACAAGGGTTCGCACCTCTGTAATTCATACTCACATAATCCAGTCGACCGCCTCCGGGCTCTGAGACGTAGGGCTATTACTTCCTCCGAGAAGGGCCTGAACTCGTAAACCTTGCGTGCTTACAACTTCTCCATAGCTAAGATCTTGCCTCTCCATACTTACCCCCTACACTATTGTCAGACTTAGAACCACGACACCGGCCTCATTTAAACTTGCCTAGATAGGTAGTTTTATTATGCTTCACCTCTTGCCATGTTTAACAACATTTAATACTATTGGGTACATAAACGAGAGTGAACTAAATGCTTGAATGTGGTGTTTCGTCAATATGCAGCTCGCTGCATATTGAGCTCCACTTAATTTGTAGTATTGTTTGTGCACTTTGCCATGCCGTGTTTCATTAAACCGGACATGCATCATACTTGGTTGTGCATCATACCATGTTTATGTGATGGTTGTTTACTATGTTGCTTGCTTCTTTCTAGGTTACTTCTCTTGTTAGCTTCGGTTTCGTTCCGGAGTTGTGAGGATCCGTTCGACTACATCCGTTTGTCTACTTCTTGGACTCATTCTTCTTCCTTGCGGGATTTCAGGAAAGATGACCATACCCTCGATATCATTTCTATCTTTGCTTGCTATTTGTTCGCTCTATCGCGCTACCTACCACTTGTTATATCATGCCTCCCATATTGCCATGTCAAGCCTCTAACCCACCTTCCTAGCAAACCGTTGTTTGGCTAAGTTACCGCTTTTGCTTAGCCCCTCTTATTTCATTGTTAGTTGCAGGTGAAGCTGAAGTTTGTTCCATGTTGGAACATGGATATTTTGGGATATCACAATATCTCTTATTTTAATTAATGCATCTATATACTTGGTAAATGGTGGAAGGCTTAGCCTTATGCTTGGTGTTTTGTTCCACTCTTGCCGCCCTAGTTTCCGTCATACCGGTGTTATGTTCCTTGATTTTGCGTTCCTTACGCGGTTGGGTGTTATGGGAACCCCTTAACAGTTCGCTTTGAATAAAACTCCTCCAGCAAGGCCCAACCTTGGTTTTACATTTTCCTAACAACCTATTACCTTTCCCTTGGGTCGGCCAACCCGAGGGTCATCTTTATTTTAACCCCCCCGGGCCAGTGCTTCTCTAAGTGTTGCTCCAAACTGGGCAGCCTACGGGGCCACCTCGGGGCAACTTGAGGGCTGGTTTTACTCTTAGCTTGACCTATCTGGTGTGCCCTGAGAATGAGATACATGCGACTCCCATCGGGATTTTTGGCACATCGGGTGGCTTTGCTGGTCTTGTTTTACCATTGTCGAAATGTCTTGTAACCGGGATTCCGAGACTGATCGGGTCTTTCCGGGAGAAGGAATATCCTTCGTTGACCGTGAGAGCTTGTGATGGGCTAAGTTGGGACACCCCTGCAGGGTATAAACTTTCGAGAGCCGTGCCCGCGGTTATGTGGCATATGTGAATTTGTTAATGTCCGGTTGTAGAGAACTAGACACTTGACTTAATTAAAATGCATCAACCGCGTGTGTAGTCGTGATGGTCTCTTTTCGGCGGAGTCCGGGAAGTGAACACGGTCCTTGTGTTATGCTTGAACATAAGTAGTTTCAGGATCACTTCTTGATCACTTCTAGCTTCTCGACCATTGTGTTGCTTCTCTTCTCGCTCTTATTTGCGTATGTTAGCCACCATATATGCTTAGTGCTTGCTGCAGCTCCACCTTACTACCCTTTCCTACCCATAAGCTTAAATAGTCTTGATCTCGGGGGTGTGAGATTGCTGAGTCCTCGTGACTCACGGATACTTCCAAACAGTTGCAGGTGCCGATGATACCAGTGCAGGTGACGCAACCAAGCTCAAGTGGGAGCTCGATGAAGATCTTGGTCATTGTTTTGTGTCTTTTCTGGATGATCAGTAGTGGAGCCCAGTTGGGACGATCGGGGATCTAGCGTTTGGGGTTATCTTCTTTTATTTTGGTCCTGTAGTCGGACCTTTGATTGTACTCTGGATGATGTATGTTTAACTTGTTATTTGTGTGAACTGGCGATTGTAAGTCAACTCTTTATCCCTTTCTTATTCAGTACATGGGATTGCGTGAAGATTACCCCACTTGCGACTAAACCAGCATGCGGTTATGCCTTTAAGTCGTGCCTCGACACGTGGGAGATATAGCCACATCGTGGGTGTTACAAGTTGGTAATCAGAGCCATCCCCGACTTAGGAGCCCCCTGCTTGATCAAATCGCTAACGTTGTTGAGTCTAGAACCAAATGTTTTGAGTCTTAGGATTATATATATCGGAGAGTAGGATTCTTTTTACTCCTCAGTCCCTTCGTCGCTCTGGTGAGGCCTCCTGACGTAGAAGTTTTGACTTCCCTCTCCTCAAATTTCATGAAAAAATTAGGATCACGCAGGTATCTTGGAATCGTTCCGATAGTCTTGTGACGAGAACATTGTTCTTGGTGCCTCCTAACATTTAGGGGTTGTGGAAGTGTCCCGGGGAGTTGAGCTCTGAGGTGTTGTCATCACAATTTTATCGTTACAGTTCTGGAATACCTGAGTTCGCCGACATCGAAAATATCTTTTATGCAGTTGTTGGTGAGATAACCTCGACGCCACCCAGTACTGGGGCGACAGTTCGAGAGTATTGCCATAACTCGTATAACGGATGCTTTTCAAAGGTTGAGGTACATGATTTCCGAAGGTTACTTGGTTATGTGTTGAAGGATGGATACAACTGGATGTAGGTATTGTTAGTTTGGGTGAGATATTATGCTTCCCCTGTATCCCCAACACCTGATTGCATAACCAGAAAGTTTTGAGAGTTTATAAGTGAGAATTCAAGTATCTCATAGGATATCTTTCCAATAGACACATGATACGATATGGGGTCTATCATATGTTTGTTTCGGCTTATTGTGCAAGCCAACCCTTTTGTTTTGTTATGAGTTGGGGTATTCGAGTTGCTCGAAGTCAAATGTGGATTCCATACCTTTCCTAAGCGGTGTTCTCATATTTCTATGTGAATACTAATCCTTCATGATAATCGAGATTGTCTTGTTAATTCCTTACCAACCGACGTGCTTCCCTTCAAGTGGATCCGATCATTTCAACATTCGCGAGATCAATTCTAAGTTTTCTCAAAGGCATCCATTCCATCTTCCCAAGTTGGCTTTGTTTTCCCGCCCTCCCACCCTTTTCTTCAAGGACTCAGATTTCTTAACCCGTTATCCATTTTATTGATGTGAAGTATCTTCATATTTTTCTTTCAAGTTTCGATCCGGTGAATTATCGTGAAGATACTAACGTAGCTTCAAGTTAATCATTCTTCGTTCTTTTTCTTCTCCGGCGGATTCAATTCAAGCTTTCGGTGTTGATCATATCTTTTTCTTCGTTTCAAATGTTTTTTCATGCCGGTGCACCTCTTAATCATCCACCTCTTGCTATTCTTGTTTATATGGAGCGCCGAAGATATCACAAAAGATTCAAGTTTCTATTCGTAATCCTTTCAAGCTATTTCGAGGTGGCTATTTCATTCAAGCCATTTAATTCAACCGGTGCAATCTCTCTTCAAAATCATTCCAACGGTGTTTCTCGTGAGTGGGCCCTAACCCACAGGTCTTTTCCCAGGATCTTACCTGACTCTTCTTTTCCGGAGTTATTCTCAAATTCATTTCAAAGTTTGACGTAAGAATGACTTATCATCAGTCAAATGTCTTTATCCTAGATCTTTCAAATTCTTGTCATCGTTGGTTCATCATTTCTAGTCTTCATTGTTCCAGAGTGGCTCATCAATTGTCATGGTGGTTATCATCATCTTTCTCAACATTTGAAGACCGAAGAAGAGTTTTTCCTCCAAATCTTATCCGTTCTCTCAAAGTCGCGAACTGCAAGCTTGATGCCATCCTCTCATAATTGTTTGTGATTGTGAAAATTCTTTTCAACCATTCGGAGAAATCTAGGAGTCTTTTCAGTTTGATTTGCCGGAGCCCTTCATCTCTGAATTATTCATTCTCAGCATTCATCTCTCTTTCCCCAATCTTATCGGTGCGTCATTCAAGTATTCTCTAATCGGCTCGTGATCTCTTCATTCTCTTGTATCTAAATTTCCCCAAGTATCTTCGTTCGTTTTAAATTCTTATGGTGGTTCGTTCAAGAGTTCTCTTCCTTGTTTATCATATCATATCAATTCATTTATTCTTTTCAAGTCCTACCGGTGGTCCGTTGAAGTATCCTTAATCCTTTTCAACAAGAATAAGTCGTATGACAAATCCGTTGCTTGTCATCAATTTAAATTGGTGAAGGATACACATAATGTAATTCTTATTCTTCTTTCACCCAAGTGATTAATTCCTTCCTTCAGAGTTTGTTCATGATGAATAAATTCTCGGTTCAAGTGCTTCATACTTTTCCTGGAGTAACAAGCTCTCTCAATTATATCATTGCGAGGCTCCATCTGAATCATTGCAAGGCTTCACCTTGTGTTCTCAACTTCTCTTTCTTTTTTATCATCCTTTTTTTACCAGAGTTCTTCATGGAGACTCTACATGGTAGTTCGTCAAGGATTCTTTGCATCCTTCTATTGTTCTTCAAGATTTCTCTTGAAGTTATGATCCGCCAAGCTATACTCTCAAATAAACATGGTGCTCAACGCATGTTTTGTTTTGAGGAGGTCAAGCATTCTTCATCTTGCATTTCAAAGTGCAATTCTTTCTCTCTTATCTTTTGAGGTTGTGTTATGTCATTCTTGACAATTTCACTTCGTGTTTCATGATTCATAAGTTGTCCTGAATGACATATCTTAAACCCATCATTTTCAATTCGTTCATGAGATCCTTTGCAACCCATCAATCTCTTCATTGGAGTTATCTTGGGTTATATTTCACCTAAAGCTTTCCCTAAGAATTATTGCTATTTATGGTGCTTATAAATGACCCAAGTTCTTCATTTATCCCCCTGGTGAAATAAGTTTCTCGTCTCCTTGTTCATATCAATCCAATCCATTGTTTCCGTTAGTGGCAGAATTTCACGTCATAATTTTGGGATGTTTTCCATAAGCCCACTACAACCTTTTTCGTTTCGTTGTTGGTTTTTCCAACAACTCCATTATAACCTTCTCGGAAGGGTGTCTTCCAAGCTCAATTGTGGCAGAAGTTGTCATTTTCTTCTCCATTCTATTATTCCAGTGATCTATCTTCTATTATTTCTTCCGGAGGCATTGTGATGTTGCTCTCTTCACTCATCATCTCGGATTGTGAGGATCGTGTTCCTTTCGTGCTTATCCATTTAACCGGAGTGGTTACATGCCCTTCCTTGTCACTGAAGCTCTTATTTCATGTCTTTCAACCTACAAGGTTTTCGCAATGTCCCATGTTCCTCTTATCGAACGTAGTGTTTTCAACTTCGATCATCTCCATTGTATTCTTCTTTAAAGTGTTCAACCTCTCAAGGTTCTTTGGTTTCACTCGTTTGTCAAAGAAGCAACTTAGTTTTACCTCTTCTCTTCCTCTTCCGTTTCTCTGCGGTGCCATCCTTAGATCTCGGGACGAAATCCTCTTGTAGTGGTGGAGTTTTGTAATGCCCCGAGTCTCATGTGCCAGGTGTCTTCCAGTTATTCACTGTTGTTGCCTTGTCATTCTCTTGTGTGTTGCATCTTTCCATGTCATCATCCGCATTGCATCTGCATATTTTCAAAACTTGCGTTCGTCCGGTTCTCCCAGTTCTTTCCATTGTCCGTTCTGAGCCCAGACACACTTGCACGCGCCCACGGCATGTCCGAAATATTATCTTATAAGTGGCCGGAAAATGTTCTCGGAATGGGATGAAAGTTGGCGTCCGGTCTTATTATAGTGTAGGTAGACCGCCTGTCAAGTTTCGTCGCATTCGGAGCTCGTTTGATAGCCCAACCGTTAAACATATAGCGACATTATAGCCGGTCATACGTCATACGTCGGACGTTTTCGGTCTCCGAAAACTATTGCCGGGCTTTCCCTCTCTTTCCTCCCTAGCCCATCTACACAGTCCACTACCAACCACCAGGCCCCGAAACCCCTCCTTGCACAGTGCATCGACCCCCTTGAGTGTGCGTCCGTAGCTGTCCCAAACCCGACCCACTCTGTCGTTACGAATGGGTCCGGATCATCCCCAAACATCTATAAAACATCACCATTTTCTTATTTGGGCTCCCTACCTATTTATTTCTCGACCGTCCGATTGCGATCGGAGGGACGAGGTGGCCCCTAACCTAAATCCATCTACTATAAATAATGACCCAACCCTAAATTTGAGGAGAGTTGTCCCATCGTTCCCTCACCCGCCGCCGCCACACTCCCGCATCCACCTCAGGATCCTCCCAGATCCGATCCAGCAACCACCTCGTTCTGCGAACCAGCCAACCACTGCTCTCCACTTCTCCTCCTCAATCCAGAGCTCGCGGCCCCGATCCAAATTCTTCTCGGCCTCCACCCGTGCATCCTCCTCCCTCCTGCTCATTCCCGAGGGCTTGTCTCGAGCGTCGCCGCAAGCAACATTAGTCATCAGAGGCCAGCGCTGCTCCTTTTCTTCGTCCGCAGCCTCAGGAGCCCGAGCTCCATCATCTACGCCCATGTCCGAGCGAGAGGAGCTCGCTGCTCGAGCTCGAGCATGCAGCCAAGTCCCATGGCGCCCTCCCGAGGTCCTCCCGTGCGTGCCTCCACTCGTCCTCATCGCCCTCCTTCTTCATCGGAGCATCACCGGACTGGCAGCTCCACCCGCCGCCGGCAAGGGACCCAAGCAGTGAGCGAAGCTTCTCCCTTGCCTTCTCCTTTTCCCGTGCTCCCTTTCTCCTCTTCCCTAGCTAACCTCCCGCTCTCTCCGTCCAGGATCCTCGTGGCCGCTCGACCCCCTGCTGCTTCGCACTGCTGCCGGAACCTCACCTCCGCCGCCCTTTCCTGTTCCCGACCGGATCCCGCTGGCAGGGCCCCGTCCCCGCCTCTAGCGCCCCAAGTTCCCGGCCGCTGTTGCTCTGCTTCTTATCGAGCAGAGGACCGCGCCTGCAATCCTCTACCTCACTCGTTCGTTCCATCCGTGCGTTGACCTCAAGCGTCGACCGCGCCTAGGCCAACAGCTCCAAGGCCCAGCCACAAGCCCCGCGGCCCAGCTAGCTCCATCGACCTGGGCCTCGGCCCATGGTGAGCAGCACCCGAGCCCCCCTGCACTGTTGGGCTGACCAGATTCGGCCCGTATCATTTTTTTCCCTGCCTCTGCAATTTTGCTAATTATTCCAGAGAAACCAGTTTTACAGGAAGCCCCCTAGACTTCATGCATTTAATAACTCACAAACTATGCATCATACGTAAACACTTTATATATGTAAAATGCTTAGAATTTTGTGTAGATTAATAATTTCCAACTTTCAACCATGTTTAAAATGTTTAAATTGCTGTTTGCATTAATTTTCCTAAATGCCATGTTAAAATGTTTTATTTCATAACTAAATAACCGCATCTCCATCTTAAATAATCTTTATATGTAAATGGGGTTGAAAAATGCATCGTTCAACATGGTGAAATTATTTTGCATGTTTAACAACTCTAAAATGTGTTTAGGGCAGAACAGTACCAACTTTAAGATATGCACATGATGATTTTTTCGGACTTGTTGCTTGTTGTTCCGACCTCATTTAAACTTTCCTAGATGGGTAGTTTTATTATGCTTCACCTCTTGCCATGTTTAACAACATTTAATATTGTTGGATACATAAACGAGAGTGAACTAAATGTTTGAATGTGGTGTTTCATCAATATGCAACTCGCTACATATTGAGCTCCACTTAATTTGTAGTATTGTTTGTGCACTTTGCCATGCCGTGTTTCATTAAACTAGGCATGCATCATACTTGGTTGTGTATCATGCCATGTTTATGTGATGGTTGTTTACTATGTTGCTTGCTTCTTTACGGGTTGCTTCTCTCATTAGCTTCGGTTTCTTTCCGGAGTTATGAGGATCCGTTCGACTACGTCCATTTGTCTACTTCTTGGACTCGTTCTTCTTCCTTGCAGGATTTTAGGCAAGATGACCATACCCTCGATATCACTTCTATCTTTGCTTGCTAGTTGTTCACTCTATCACTATGTCGCGCTACCTACAACTTGTTATATCATGCCTCCCATATTGCCATGTCGAGCCTCTAACCCACTTTCCTAGCAAACCGTTGTTTGGCTAAGTTACCACTTTTGCTCAGCCCCTCTTATTGCGTTGCTAGTTGCAGGTGAAGTTGAAGTTTATTCCATGTTGGAACATGGATATGTTGGGATATCACAATATCTCTTATTTTAACTAATGCATCTATATACTTGGTAAAGGGTGGAAGGCTCGGCCTTATGCCTGGTGTTTTGGTCCACTCTTGCCACCCTAGTTTCCGTCATACCGGTGTTATGTTCCTTGATTTTGTGTTCCTTACGTGGTTGGGTGTTATGGGAACCCCTTGACAGTTTGCTTTGAATAAAACTCCTCCGGCAAGGCCCAACCTTGGTTTTACATTTGCCTAACGACCTATTACCTTTCCCTTGGGTCGGCCAACCCGAGGGTCATCTTTATTTTAACCCCCCGGGCCAGTGCTTCTCTAAGTGTTGGTCCGAACCGGGCAGCCTACGGGGCCACCTCGGGGCAACTTGAGGGCTGGTTTTACTCGTAGCTTGACCTATCTGATGTGCCCTGAGAAGGAGATACGTGCGAATCCTATCGGGATTGTAGGCACATCGGGCGGCTTTGCTGGTCTTGTTTTACCATTGTCGAAATGTCTTGTAACCGGGATTCCGAGACTGATTGGGTCTTTCCGGGAGAAGGAATATCCTTCGTTGACCGTGAGAGCTTGTGATGGGCTAAGTTGGGACACCCCTGCAGGGTATAAACTTTCGAGAGCCGTGCCCGTGGTTATGTGGAATATGGGAATTTGTTAATCTCCGGTTGTAGAGAACTTGACACTTGACTTAATTAAAATGCATCAACCGCGTGTGTAGCCGTGATGGTCTCTTTTCGGTGTAGTCCAGGAAGTGAACACGGTACTTGTGTTATGCTTGAACGTAAGTAGTTTCATGATCACTTCTAGCTTCTCGACCATTGCGTTGCTTCTATTCTCGCTCTTATTTGCGTATGTTAGCCACCATATATGCTTAGTGCTTGCTGCAGCTCCACCTTACTACCCTTTCCTACCCATAAGCTTAAATAGTCTTGATCTCGGGGGTGTGAGATTGCTGAGTCCTCATGACTCACGGATACTTCCAAACAGTTGCAGGTGCCGATGATACCAGTGCAGGTGACGCAACCAAGCTCAAGTGGGAGCTTGATGAAGATCTCGTTCGTTGTTTTGTGTCTTTTCCGGATGATCAGTAGTGGAGCCTAGTTGGGACGATCGGGGATCTAGCATTTTGGCTTTGCTGGTCTTGTTTTACCATTGTCGAAATGTCTTGTAACCGGGATTCCGAGACTGATCGGGTCTTTCCGGGAGAAGGAATATCCTTCGTTGACCGTGAGAGCTTGTGATGGGCTAAGTTGGGACACCCCTGCAGGGTATAAACTTTCGAGAGCCGTGCCCGCGGTTATGTGGCATATGTGAATTTGTTAATGTCCGGTTGTAGAGAACTAGACACTTGACTTAATTAAAATGCATCAACCGCGTGTGTAGTCGTGATGGTCTCTTTTCGGCGGAGTCCGGGAAGTGAACACGGTCCTTGTGTTATGCTTGAACATAAGTAGTTTCAGGATCACTTCTTGATCACTTCTAGCTTCTCGACCATTGTGTTGCTTCTCTTCTCGCTCTTATTTGCGTATGTTAGCCACCATATATGCTTAGTGCTTGCTGCAGCTCCACCTTACTACCCTTTCCTACCCATAAGCTTAAATAGTCTTGATCTCGGGGGTGTGAGATTGCCGAGTCCTCGTGACTCACGGATACTTCCAAACAGTTGCAGGTGCCGATGATACCAGTGCAGGTGACGCAACCAAGCTCAAGTGGGAGCTCGATGAAGATCTTGGTCATTGTTTTGTGTCTTTTCTGGATGATCAGTAGTGGAGCCCAGTTGGGACGATCGGGGATCTAGCGTTTGGGGTTATCTTCTTTTATTTTGGTTCTGTAGTCGGACCTTTGATTGTATTCTGGATGATGTATGTTTAAATTGTTATTTGTGTGAAGTGGTGATTGTAAGCCAACTCTTTATCCCTTTCGTATTCAGTACATGGGATTGTGTGAAGATTACCCCACTTGCGACTAAACCAGCATGCGGTTATGCCTCTAAGTCATGCCTCGACACGTGGGAGATATAGCCGCATCATGGGTGTTACAGTAGCATGCAATTTCAAAAAATACTACGATCACGCAAGATCTATCTAGGAGATTGTCGGTGTCAAAACCGGCGGATCTCGGGTAGGGGGTCCTGAACTGTGCATCTAGGCCGGATGGTAACAGGAGGCAAGGGACACGAAGTTTTACCCAGGTTCGGGCCCTCTCGATGGAGGTAAAACCCTACGTCCTGCTTGATTAATATTGATGATATGGGTAGTACAAGAGTAGATCTACCACGAGATCAGAGAGGCTAAACCCTAGAAGCTAGCCTATGGTATGATTGTTATTGTCTATGTTGTCCTACGGACTAAAATCCTCCGTTTTATATAGACACCGGAGAGGGTTAGGGTTACACAAAGTCGGTTACAATGGTAGGAGATCTGATTATCCGTATCACCAAGCTTGCCTTCCACGCCAAGGAAAGTCCCTTCCGGACACGGGACGAAGTCTTCAATCTTGTATCTTCATAGTCCAGGAGTCCGGCTGAAGGTATAGTTCGGCTATCCGAACACCCCCTAATCCAGGACTCCCTCAGTAGCCCCTGAACCAGGCTTCAATGACGACGAGTCCGGCGCGCAGATTGTCTTCGACATTGCAAGGCGGGTTCCTCCTCCAAGTACTTCATAGAAGATTTTGAACACAGAGATAGTGTCCGGCTTTGCAAAATAAGTTTCCACATATTGCCATAAAGAGAATAACATTTACATGAATCTAATCTGCTGACGTATTCCGTAGTGTGTCACACCACGGCCAAGCCTTTATCCGAGTCATTTCATTATCCCACCTCAGCGCGTCATGCGAGGCGGTTTCCTTGGCACGTCTTGTTAAAGCAGAGACCGTGTCCCCTCATTTCGGGATTCTCATCAATACGGGCGTGGGTAACCCAACCGCGCCATTTATTACGGCGCTTGGAGATAGGCGAGTTTTACCAGGCTGGTGGGGACACGTAGTTGCGTCTACCCATATAAGGGGATAAGGATCCACCTTTTCACCTACGCCTTCTTCCTCCTTTGCCTATCCATTCTCGCGCACTCGAGCCCAGCGCCCAAGTCCGCACTCCCCACCTCAACCTTCTCCAGCCATGTCCAGAGCGGGAGGCAAGTGGATGGTCTCCTCCTTCATGGAGGGACACATCAAAAAGCCGAGGAAGGCCGGATACCTGTCTAACGACATCGCGTACCGGCTTCCCGAGAAGGGGCAGGTCATCCCCACCCCTAGGCCCCATGAGAGGGTGGTGTTCCTCCCCCATTTCCTCCACGGATTGGGCTTCCCTCTCCACCCATTTGTCCCGGGGATCATGTTCTACTACGGCCTAGATTTCCACGATCTGGCCCCGAACTTTGTCCTCAACATCTCGGTGTTTATCGTCGTGTGCGAGGCTTTCCTCCGCATCCGCCCCCATTTCGGCCTATGGCTCAAGACTTTCAACGTCAAGCCGAAGGTGGTGCGCGGCAACCAGGCGGAGTGCGGAGGCGCCATGGTGGGCAAGATGGCCAACATCCTATGGCTCGAGGGATCCTTTGTGGAGACCCTGAAGGGGTGGCAATCGGGGTGGTTTTACATCACCGAGCCGCGTCACTCCGAATGGGTTGCACCCCCCGAGTTTCGATCCGGACCCCCTATGCGGCTCACCTCCTGGAAGGAGACGGGCCTGTCACGGGGTAAGAAAGGAGAGCCGACCGGACTCCAAACATGCATCCAAACCCTGGTAGACAAGAAGCTCAAGCTTGTCAATGTGGTCCAGGTTATGCTCATCCGCCTGATCCTCCTGTGTCAACAACGGGCTTTCAACCTGTGGGACTTCAACCCGGCACGGCACCAGACTCTGAGTAGGCTCTTCGACACGAGGTACGAAGATGCCTGGAAGGTGCTTTTCAAGGGCGCCGAGGCCCCCGCATCCGCTACCGAGGATCGCGGATTTAGTACGCAGCGTCACGCTCATGCGGTAAGCTGTTTTTTTCCTTTTACAGGGTATCAGGTTTTCATAGTTTGACTCCATGCGGGATCTAAGCTCCCTTACCTTTGACAGGACTGGCAGGTGATGTTCGGACAGATCAACTGTCCGGCTCCTTTGCCCGAAGGCCCAGCAGACACTCGCTTGGCGAAGCTGCTGGTTCCGGCACCCTATGTGGTGCCGGAGAAGAAGGCCGCGAAAAAGGCCACGGGGACTCGAAAGAGTGTCCGGCGCCAGGAGGTGTCGGATCCATCATCCGACGGTTCCGAGGCGCATTCCTCCCGTGAAGACGAGGAGGAAGAAGAATAGACCTCTCCCCCTCCAGCGGGAGGAGAGAAGAAAAGGAAGGCCGCCCTCTCTGGGGAGGACGGAGGGTCCAAGAAGGGGAAAATCCTTCCTCCGGACTACTCCACCGACGCCGACGACAGCGGAGAGGAGTGGCAGCCCAGGGCCAAGCCCTCGGCAAAATCGTAAGAATCCGGATACCAGAGTAATTCATAGTATTCGTTTATTGCACAGCTTTCCCTTATGTCGAATATGTTTATGCAGCCCACCCAAAGACCGGCTCGACGCGTCGTCGAGCGGCTCACTGGACTCATCGGACGTGAACTCGCTTCCCATGGCTTCCTCCCCCCGCCCTACGGATGACACCGAAGTGTTGTCCCAACAGGTTCCAAGCCGGGAGGAGGTGGTCCTGGAGGCATCGCAGGGCGACCTCCCGGACTCCAGGAGTAAAGGGGATGAAACCCCCAAGAGCACCAAGTCCGGCTCTAGGCCGGACTTCGCTCCGGAGCCTTCAAAGGTTCTAGAGTCCGGCGGGGGACCTCCTTCCAAGAGGAGCAAGCCCACTATGCCGGTGTCCCCCGTCCAACCGGAGGCGCCGGACAATCTATTGGAGGCGCTCCAAGGCGCCTGCATCGACGAGGAGCACCGCACTATTATGAGTGCGGTGGTCCAGAAGGTTCAGTCCGCCAAGAGCGGACTGACTGAAGCTTGTACGAGCCTTTTAACAGGCTTTGAGGTAAGTAAAGAATGTGTAAATAATGTTACCGCATAGACAGTAGCCCCTGATGCTCTGTTTGGCGTTCGGGAAGAAAAGCCGAATAGAGGATCAAATAAAATTCGCAGGAGTCTAACAAAAAGGAGTCAATATGCGTATGTAGGCTTCTCTGCTTGCGTCCACCGCACTGACTGCGGAAGTGGACACACTAAAGCAGAACCTTGAGCGGTCTGAGCAAGAGCTCGGGCGCGCCAAGAAGCAACTCGAGGACAATGAAGGTAAGAAATACCTTGTTTAAATATATATATAAAGGTGCAATTGCAAAAAATGACAGGATTATCGTGGCTATTTTAGGGGCCACGTCTGAGGTGGCGACCCTTAAGCAAGCGCTGCTCGAGGCTGAGAAGAAAGCGGCCACGGAGCACACCGAGCGGGAGAGGTATGAGGCCCAGGTTGGCAAGGTGCGGCAAGAGCTCCAGGTTCTCATGAAAAAGCATGAGAGTTTGGAGCTTGACTCAAAGACGCGAGCGTCCGAGCTCGCGGCGGCTATTGAAAATGCCAAGTCTGTCAAGGCCGAATCCCAAAAGACCCTCCAGGAGTTGGATGAGGTGAAGAAGATAGCGGCGGGTAAGGCATTCTTTATGCAAAGCAAACACATAATCGTGAGTTACTTGTTACTTACCCGAATCCGGAGCTCTCCAGGAGTGTTCACAGATCTTCCTTGGAGTGTGTCCGATGCCTCCGCATTCTATCGAGCCGAGGAGGGCAGCTCGACAGAGAAGGTGTTCTGGTCTTAGTATGCTGAGGCCGGACACCCAGTGCCCCTGAGCGACCAGATGAAGCAACTGGTCGAGCTCCACAAGGCGGCCGAACAGGCCATGAAGGGCCTCCTAGTTCGGCTGTGGCCTGGAGAGGCTCTGCCTGGGAGCTATTTCGGGCTGGTGTGGCGGCTGGTGGAGGCTTGTCCAAGGCTCGAAGTCATCAAGCGCTCCGCCTGCATTGAAGGTGCCCGTAGGGCCCTTGCCCGTGCTAAGGTGCACTGGGGCAAGCTGGATGCTGAGAAGCTTGTGAAGGACGGGCCACCGCCGGGGAAAGAGCATCGCAAGCCCGAGAATTATTATAAGGATGTTCTGAAGGGTGCCTGCCTTGTGGCGGATGAATGTTCTAGGGATGTAATTTTTGAGTGAAACTTGCTCGTTTTGTCCTGTGCGCTGGAAACTTGTTCATATGCGCTAAGCAATGTTGTTTGTAATTTAAAATATTACCTTCTGTGTGGCTGTTTATCAATTCTGAGAGATGGCAAGTCGTCAGCTTCTGCCCCCGTGCCGCTAGTGCTGGGGTGTTCGGGGATAAACCTGAGCGCTCTTTTTCCCATGTTTGGGTCCTTCGAGGGAGGCGCTCAGCCCAACGAACAAGGCAATCGGACTATAATGTGTGAACACTCTCACTTAGCCATAGAATTCTATAATTTTAAATTTAGGCGAAGCCCCTGGTATTCGAAAGACCGAGTTCGGGGCGCTATCCATGCATTGGCCGGACAGAGCCGGCTCCTTGCCCTAAGCGGCATAAGTCTTTAGGGACTCGAAAAATCTCTCGAACAGCGACCAGCTCTCGCTTCATCATGACAGTCAGTTTTACCTTTCTCCACTGAGGTGCTCGACCCAGCTCAACTGGGGCACAATCGCAGTGGTTCTCCTAGTGCTACCTTAGCCGATATAGCGGAATGTAAGGCACCAAAACATAGGAGCCGGGCAAACCCAACTATTGACCCAAGACATGATTCGGAGCCAATGCATATAATGCTATAAGTTCGGGGTGCCGCACTTGTTAAAGTGTTCGGACTTCTCACACCATATTGAGGGGTACTAAAGCCCCTGGCGTTTTTTGGCCATACCAACGTGTACGGGTGCAACATGTCATTAAGGAACACACACACACACACACACACACATATATATATATATATATATATATATATATATATATATATAGAAAAAAAGAGTAATGCAAAAATAGACAAAAGCTATGCATTGTTTATTAAAAAGGGGCTGCGATTAAAGCAGAACGATACAAATAATGCAATAAGTGAAAGGTTGGAGTATTTAACATGTCCGTTCCAGGGGCAAGCTGTGGAATAGTATGCGGAACAGGTATACTGTTCGTGATAGAGACCACCTGGGAGTTCCGTAATGCGGCGTGGCTTGTCTGCTTCCCTGGTTCTTGCATCGTTTGTGCGGCAATTGAATTGCCGAACAGGCCTGCCGAAGGATGGAGTCCTGAAAGTTAGAGAAAATTAAAAAATCGGCAGCCCCTGGTACGGTTTAGGCCGTGTTTCGGGCGTGCCGTGATGGTGCCCCTCCCCCTGTACCCATGGTATCTCTAGAGCGTAGTTATGTACGCGAAGTACTGGCGTCGCCTTTTTGTGAGGGTTGGGGTTGGGGCCGCATTGCTATGCCTGCTTGGATCGTGCCAGGCGGTCTTGTTGTAGGTTACTCCGAGCGCGCTTGACGGTGTCCGGTCGTTTAGTGGCCGGACTGGAGAACTGCCTGGAGAGGCTGCTTTGTACTTCCGCTGCAAAGGCCGCCGTGTGCTCCTCCGTTCGGAGGGAGCGTTCGGTGTTTCCATTGACCGTAATTACTCCTCGAGGGCCTGGCATCTTGAGTTTAAGGTATGCGTAGTGCGGTACCGCATTGAACTTGGCGAATGCGGTTCGCCCGAGCAGTGTGTGATAACCACTGCGGAACGGGACTATGTCGAAGATTAACTCCTCACTTCGGAAATTATCCGGAGATCCGAAGACCACTTCAAGTGTGACTGAGCCTGTACAGTTGGCCTCTACACCTGGTATTACGCCTTTAAAGGTCGTTTTGGTGGGCTTAATCCTCGAGGGATCTATGCCCATTTTCCGCACTGTATCCTGGTAAAGCAGGTTCAGGCTGCTGACGCCGTCTATAAGGACTCTAGTGAGATGAAATCTGTCAATAATTGGGTCTAGAACCAATGCGGCGAATCCGCCATGAAGGATGCTAGTGGGATGGTCCCTTCGATCATAAGTGATCGGGCAGGAGGACCATGGGTTGAACTTTGGGGCGACTGGCTCCACCGCGTATACGTCCCTTAACGCGCGCTTCCGCTCCCTTTTGGGGACGTGGGTTGCGTATATCATGTTCACCGTCCGCACTTGTGGGGGAAAACCCTTATGTCCACTATTGTTCGGCGGCCGGGGCTCCTCGTCGTCATCGCTATGCAGCCCCTTGTCTTCATTTTCGGCGTTTAACTTGCCTGCCTGCTTGAACACCCAACAATCCCTGTTGGTGTGATTGGCCGGCTTTTTGGGGGTGCCATGTATCTGGCACAAGCGATCTAGTATTCGGTCCAAACTGGACGGGCCCCTAGGATTCCTTTTGAATGCCTTTTTCCGCTGACCGGATTTAGAGCCTCTGAATCCGGCATTAACTACAGTATCCTTAGCATTGTCACCGTTAATGCGGCGCTTCTGCTTGTTGCGACGCGACCTGCCACTGCTGTCCCTGGTGTTCGAGTTACCAGGGTGCTTGGTCATGTTGTTGCTACGAGCAAGCCAGCTGTCTTCTCCCGCGCAAAAGTGGGTCATGAGTGTCGTGAGTGCTGCCATAGATTTCGGCTTTTCCTGTCCAAGGTGCCGGGCCAGCCACTCGGCACGGATATTGTGCTTGAAGGCTGCTAGGGCCTCAGCGTCCGGACAGTCGACTATTTGATTTTTCTTTGTTAGGAACCGTGTCCAGAATTGCCTGGATGATTCCTCTGGCTGCTGAATTACGTGACTTAGGTCATCGGTGTCTGGGGGTCGCACATAAGTGCCCTGGAAATTGTCGAGGAATGCGGCTTCCAGGTCCTCCCAACAACTGATTGATCATGTTGGCAAGCTGTTAAGCCAATGCCGAGCTGGTCCTTTAAGCTTGAGTGGGAGGTATTTGATGGCGTGGAAATCGTCGCCGCGGGCCATGTGGATATGAAGGAGATAGTCCTCGATCCATACCGCAGGATCTGTTGTGCCATCATATGATTCGATGTTTACGGGTTTGAAACCCTCGGGGATTTTATGATCCATTATTTCGTCTGTGAAGCATAGTGGGTGTGCGGCGCCTCTGTACTGGGCTATATCACGACGTAGCTCCAATGAGCTTTGTCTACTGTGTTCGGCCCTGCCGAATTTGTGGCCGGCGTGACGGTTACTGTCTCGAGCCGTGGGGCGCCCACGCGATCCGTAGATCGATCTTGTTTGCCTTGCCTTGTCCTCCAGCATATCTCGTAAGTCCGGCACATATTCCCGTGCCTTGGTACGGGGTGCGGCTTGAGTGGAGGGCCGAGAGGCCTCTCTGCCGCGGCCACGAGGTGGTCGATCGGCCGCATCAAGTGCTTCCTCCTCTAATCGGGGTAGCAACATGCGCTTTGGGTAGATCTTGGAGGGGCGTTCGAGTTTATGCTCCTCGGCCGCAAGGACTTCAGTCCATCTGTCGACTAGCAAATCTTGATCAGCTCTAAGCTGTTGCTATTTTTTCTTGAGGCTTCTTGCCGTGGCCATAAGCCTTTGTTGAAAACGCTCTTGCTCAACGGGATCCTCTGGCACGACGAATTCGTCGTCGTCGAGGCTTGCCTCGTCTTCGGAGGGAGGCATATAATTATCGTCCTCGACCTCTATGTCAGCCGCTCTCTCCTGAGGGCTGGTTTCTCCATCCTCCTGTGCTAAATCTTGCTGGAGGGGGTTTTCTTCGGCACTTTCCGAAGTATTATTATCTCCCGTGCTGGAATCGCCGCATTTGTTTTGGCGGGATTTTGAGCGGCTCTGCTGACGTTGGCGCTTAGGCTGTTTCTCGGAGGGGTCATCCTCCGTTGTTCCATCGCCATCTCCTTTTTTTGGGGTGTCCACCATGTATATGTCATATGACGAGGTGGCTTTCCAGGGCCTAGTAGGCGCTGGTTCTTCATCATCTCCTCCATCGGCGTCCATACCGTCGATGTCTTCGGAGTCAAAGTCGAGCATGTCGGTTAAATCATCGACAGTGGCTACAAAGTGGGTGGTGGGTGGACTTTGAATTTCTTCATCATCCGTACCCCAACCTTTCTGACCGTAGTCCGGCCAGGGCTCTCCTGACAAAGAGAGAGACTTCAGTGTCTTCATAATATCGCCGAAAGGCGAGTGCTGAAAGATGTCCGTGATAGTAAACTCCATGATCGGCGCCCAATCGGATTCGATCGGCAGGGGCGCGGAGGGTTCGGAGTCCGGAGAGGAGTCCGACTCCTTGGAGTCACGAGTCTCGCAGAGTGCGGGGCTGGTGTTTGGCTCAATCACCGTTGGGATCGCAGCCCCCGAGGTGGTGTCCAACCGCCCATCCTCGATCGTCGCAGTTGGCTCCGAATTAAGGGTCGAAGCCGATGCGGGTGCGGCCTCCAGGGCACTGTTCGGCGGCAGAGCTAGATCATGCTCGTCAGGACAGTGCGGCGCACTCGGCAGTGGCTCGAATCCGTCGAAGATCAAGTCCCCGCGGATGTTAGCCGTGTAGTTTAAACTTCCAAATCTGACCTGACGGCCAGGGGCATAGCTTTCGATCTGCTCCAGATGGCCAAGTGAATTGGCCTGCAGTGCGAAGCCGCCGAAGACGAAGATCTGTCTGGGGAGGAAGGTCTCACCCTGGACTGCATCGCTATTGATGATTGTAGGAGCCATCGAGCCTGACGGCGACGACACAGAGGAACTCTCAACGAAAGCACCAATGTCAGTGTCAAAACCGGCGGATCTCGGGTAGGGGGTCCCGAACTGTGCGTCTAGGCCGGATGGTAACAGGAGGCAAGGGACACGAAGTTTTACCCAGGTTCGGGCCCTCTCGATGGAGGTAAAACCCTATGTCCTGCTTGATTAATATTGATGATATGGGTAGTACAATAGTAGATCTACCACGAGATCGGAGAGGCTAAACCCTAGAAGCTAGCCTATGGTATGATTGTTGTTGTCTATGTTGTCCTACGGACTAAAACCCTCCGGTTTATATAGACACCGGAGAGGGTTAGGGTTACACAAAGTCGGTTACAATGGTAGGAGATCCGATTATCCGTATCGCCAAGCTTGCCTTCCAGGCCAAGGAAAGTCCCTTCCGGACACGGGACGAAGTCTTCAATCTTGTATCTTCATAGTCCAGGAGTCTGACTGAAGGTATAGTCCGGCTATCCAAACACCCCCTAATCCAGGACTCCCTCAGAGATGCATAGCAATGAGAGGGGGAGAGTGTGTCCACGTACCCTCGTAGGACGAAAGAGGATGCGTTAGTTCAACGCGGTTGATGTAGTCGAACGTCTTCTCAATTCAACCGACCAAGTACAGAACATATGGCACCTCCGAGTTCTGCACATGTTCAGGTTGATGACGTCCCTCGAACTCTTGATCCAGCAAAGTGACGAGGGAGAGTTTCGTCAGCATGATGGCATGGTGATGGTGATGGTGAAGTGATCCACGCAGGGCTTCACCTACGCACTACGACAAATATGACCGAAGGAGTAAACGTTGGAGGGTGGCGTCGCTCATGGCTAGGAACAATTGTTGTGTGTTGGATGCACCCCCTGCTACCTCTTGAGCATGCGTTGGTTTTCCCTGGAAGAGGAAAGGGTGATGCAGCAAAGTAGCATAAGTATTTCCCGCAGTTTTTGAGAACCAAGATATCAATCCAGTCGGAGACTACACGCAAATCGCCTAGTACTTACACAAACAAATAAGAACCTTGCAACCAACGCGATAAAGGGGTTGTCAATCCCTTCACGGCCACTTGCAAAAGTGAGATCTGATAAAGATAATAAGATAAATATTTTTGGTATTTTTGTATAGATTGGAAAGTAAAGATTGCAAAATAAATAGTAAACCAGAATTGTAGATTGGAAACTTATATGATGTAAAGTAGACCCGGGAGCCATAGTTTTCACTAGTGTCTTCTCTCAAGATAGCATATATTACGGTGGGTGAACAAATTACTGCCGAGCAATTGATAGAAAAGTGCATAGTCATGAGAATATCTAGGCATGATCATAAACATAGGCATCACGTCCATGTCAAGTAGACCGAAATGATTCTGCATCTACTACTATTACTCCACACATCGACCGCTATCCAGCATGCATCTAGAGTATTAAGTTCATAAGAACAGAGTAACGCATTAGGCAAGATGACATGATGTAGAGGGATAAACTCAAGCAATATGATATAAACCCCATCTTGTTATCCTCGATGGCAACAATAAAATACGTGTCGGTTCCCTTTCTGTCACTGGGATCGAGCACCACAAGATTGAACCCAAAGCTAAGAACTTCTCCCATTGCAAGAAAGATCAATCTAGTAGGCCAAACCAAACTGATAATTCGAAGAGACTTGCAAAGATATCAAATCATGCATATAAGAATTCAGAGAAGAATCAAATATTGTTCAGAGATAAACTTGATCATAATGTCGGCATCCTGGGAATGGGGGTCCCCAGACTTGCCTGCCTATGGCCCACAACGTGGCTCCACCAGCGGCCCTGTACGGCCCATCTTCACCAGCAAACACTCAAGACCCACACGAGTGGCCAAGCCTCGCGAGGCGGATGACGCAAGACCTCCTCAGGGGCGGCCTCACTAGGCTGTCTCGTGAGGGGCGGAGAGATCAAGGCAAGGGACACCTCGCGAGGTTCTTGTGACGCAAGCCATGACGACTAGAGCCAGGCGGGCGCCAGCGCGCGTAGTGTCCTCGTTTCCTCTTTGGTGCTAAAGAGGCAAGCGCAGATGAGGAGTCCCGAGGCATCATGCAAAGGTTTCCATATCGGTGCAATAAGACCAAGACCAGCAGGACAGCAGGGCGGAGGTCACCGTGGAGCCCAAGACGGCGTCACCACCAGAGCCTTTGGCAGGCAAAGACTAATTTTGTCAGGATGACTTGTATTAGTTGTCTCCCTTCGAATTTGGCCATTGTGGGATCCCTTCCCGCTCAATATTTGGGAAGAGGACCGGGGCCTCTATAAATAGGACTAGCCACCACCATAAAGGGGAGAGGGGACCGGAGCCATTCCATCCATAGCCTCGCACAAGTTCACCAAGCACAAGAACACCTCTCCTCAGGAGGTTGTTCTTCCCTTGTAACTGTTTATCCACAGCCCAAGAGGAAATCCACCACACCACACTGGAGTAGGGTATTACACCACATCGGTGGCCCGAACCAGTATAAACTCTTGTTTCTCCTGTTCTTTGGGTTCGTTGAGCTAGGCCATGAGATCATGGTGTGTGCGAGCTAGAGGGGGGAGAGATCTTCGTGCGCATCCCAGTGTTCGAACCTCAAGGGTTTCACCGGAACCTGAAATCCGACATTTGGCGCGCCAGGTAGGGGTGCGTTGGAGCTTCTCTTCCGCTAATTAATCTGCCGACACTCCGCGGTTTCGATGTCCGGTGACCCGAGGACCAATGCCAACCATTGGGCGGCGCCGTCCGCCCATGAAGACCTCAACCCTACGCCACAGGCGGCATGCGCACCGCCAAACGCTGCGGGGCGCGGGCGGCACGGTCAAACGCCATCCACCCTTACTCCATGACAAGCGCGGGCAGCTGCAAGGGCCTCAAGCCACGCTGTGGCGACAGCGCCGCACACTCGACGGGAACAAGAAAACATGAGGGCCGCGCTCACGGTGGCTTGGGAGCTACTGCGATACCGGCTGATGGAGAGCGGTCGGGATGCATTGCTGGAGCGCGTCACCGAGCTACTGGATGCGGTGGCCTCGGGAGCACCGCCCTTTTGCTCCCTTCTTATGACTCAGGCCGTGGCCGGATCGCATGGTGGGCCTCGCCGCACCCGCGTGCCCCCAGGTGCACCAGGAGGCTTCATTGACACTGGCGCGACCAGCAACACCGGACGCCCAATCGCACCCGCACCACCTCTGATGAGCGTGGGCACGAGAGTTGCCACCCGCGGCCCCAGCGGAGTGCCGCCCTACCATCCACAAGGTGGCGCGCTGGGCCTGGCAACATGAAGCGTGGGGCACTTCGGCGAGGTCTTCGGGGCGACGGCCTCGGAGGCCTACGTGCCCCGCATGATGGACCAGGAGTATGCGCTGGAAGACGACCCTGGCTCGTTCCTCGAGGCAGGTTGGGAGGAGGAGGCGCTAGAAGCTGAGGCCTTCCAGGAGCCCCCCGGGAGCCTCGCCAACCATGCCGACGACAACAGCTACAGGGTACCACTAATCTCTCAGGAGCAAGCTTACGCTAACCATGGCTCGCAGGAGGATCAGGTCACAATGGCGGACGACGGCTGTCGGTGTCAAAACCTGCAGATCTCGGGTAGGAGGCCCCGAACTATGCGTCTAAGGATCGATGGTAACAGGAGACAGGGGACATGATGTTTACCCAGGTTCGGGCCCTCTTGATGGAGGTAATACCCTACTTTCTGCTTGATTGACTTTGATGAGTATAGAGGTTACAAGAGTTGATCTACCTCGAGATCGTATGTTGTGGTCTAAACCCTATAGGTATAATGAGTAATGTCATAATAATCTACCGACTAGCCTGGCCTCGACTTATATAATGTACCAGAGGCCTAGGATAACAAGAGTCCTAGTCGAATACGCCGGTGGAGAGGAGTCCTTGTCTTGATCACCAAGTCTTGTGGAGTCCTCCTCGTGTATACATCGACTGTCCGAACTGGCCCATGAGCATACGGCCATGGGGGTCCTCGGCCCAATCCAACTGATTGGGATATGACATGGTGAGTACCCACTAGTCCAGTACACCTTAAGTAGCCCCCTGAACCAGTCTTCAAGTTGGGGATGCTCCTCGGTTCTTCCGAACTGTTCTTCATCTTCAGTCGTCGGTCTTGAAAACTGGTTCAACAAATCTTCCCATCTTCGATCTTGAGGATCGCCGAAGTAAATCGAGGAGCCCCTTTAAGTTCTCAGCCTTTATCAATGCCTTGTTATTTTTATGCCACACCTCGGGTTTAAAATTGTTCTCGGGCGGCAGCGTCCTCTTGCGTCCGAGCTCCAACGCCGGACTGCATTTGAGGTACTTTTTGCAATCGAGCACCAACGTCGGCCCGCTTCCGAGCTCCAACGCCGGAATGTATCCAAGCTCCAACACCGGAGTATGTCCAAGCTCCAACACCGGACTGTATCCGAGCTCCAACGCCGGACTATATCCAAGGTGTCATAAATCACCTTGGTTCAAAAAAGTTGAAGGAGTTTAGCCAAGCTTAATGCCGGAAATTCCCTCTATGGAGCCAGCCACTAGCGCCCGAGCTTTATGCCGGACTGCTTCCGAGGTGGTGCACCACCCCGACTATGGGCCAATTTTTTGTCAATATTTTTTATTGGTGCAATTTATTCTCTGCTGAGATATATAGCCAGTAGCCCTCAAGGTGTGTATCGGTCTAAAACCCGAGATGCACCTGAAGGATGACATAAGACCACTGATCCCAGTAGCCCCTGAGACTCAGGTTGATTCACAAAATCGGCCTGAGGAACAACTCCTAGCTCGGCAGAATACTTCGGGACACAAAAAGCGGTGTGCAAATTCCTCGAGACTCGGGTTGGGTCCGGCCGACCAACCTGAGGATCATAATCTCCTCGAAAGCTATATTGCACTTTAAATTTTCTGCATTGGATTGTCAATGCAGTAGCCCCCGAGACACTGGTCGGGTGGCAACACCAGATCAGGGGATCGATGCGCCCCTTTCAATATTAGTGAATAATAAGCCCGAAGCCCAGTAGCCCCCAAGCCTTAATGTGGGTGTGGGTGGCCGAATTAAGGATCAATATCCAAAGTAAAACCGCAAATTATGTGTAATGTTTCTATGTATCCAAGTACTTTACATCATTAATGCTCGGATCTGCATTGTATAAAACTTTGTTGACCGACCATCGGCTTCAACCTCCTTGGCCAGAAGCCGGGGAGTGTTTGTCCTACTTTATAAAGCCGTTATAAGCGCACAGATTTATGGAAAACAAAGGCAATCTGGCCATAGGGTTTTCTAAACAAAGGTACGTGGAGAGATCTGTTATATTACTTAATGTAAGAAACATCTTCCAAGGAAAATAGTCCTGCTATCGGTTCCTTTCTTTGGGTCATCATGCTTATCATGATCATGAAACCTCACCTCCGATCAATGTGGGAGGAAAATATTGAGGATTTAGTTCGGGGGAAGTTCCCAAACTCTGTGGTATTAATGAACCAAAATTTTTACTTCCGTCATTGCCAACCAATGTGATCCTTTAAGATCGCTAGCTTCCGGCTTCACCCAGTCTGAGGTACTAACTCGGATGACCCGGTAGTAACAACCACAGAGGTGCTCCATTTACCACCTAGCTGAACAATCGGGAACGTAGGGGTAAGCACAGGAGCCAGCAACCCAGCTTGGCAAAAAATATTAAGTCAAATTGATGCATATTTATGGCTTTATAACAATGATTACGGAAGGCAGCCCTTGTATATTAAATACAAATGATGATGATATGTTCACTTTGACTACGTTGTGACCGTTTATCAGTTGAAAGTGGCCCATCGTCGGCTTCTACCCCTTTGTAGATGCTACGCAGGGTGTTTCCGCAACCCTTAGCCGACGTCTCGGTGCCCGGAGGCGGTTGTGTTAGCAGAAACAAGACAATCAGATATGCGGGCTCTATAACTTTCACTTAGTCATAGGAGCTTAAAGTTGGGAGGCCAGTTACTAGCCCCCAGTTAGTGTTCGACGACAGCCAAGGTCAAGCCGTAAACACTTTGGCCAATGTTATGAACGGCCCATCATTTAACACAGTCATCGGATCACTGACCAGTTTACGCTTATTGTGACAGTCAGTTTTTGGCTTTCTCCACTGAGGTGCTTAACCATGCGAGCTAGAAGCACAATCGCAGTGGTTCTCCCTTTGCACACCTAGATGAACAAAGCGGAACGTAGGAGGCAAGCGCAGGAGCCGGGCAATCCCAACTATTAACCGAAGACACAATTCAAAACCGATGCATATTTAGCAATATCCGAGAATGTTTTTGCCGAATCTCTAAAGGTGTCCGGCGTTGCACTGCGAGACTTGTGCTGAAAACACACAAATAATTTAAAAGTGCCATAAGCTTTGAAAACCAAAAAACGCCAGTAAAAACTTGACGTCCGAACAAGATCAAGTGTTCGGTGCCAATCCGAAAATTAGAAAAAAGAAAAAAATGTGCTGGTGCCGTGCTTTAACATGACACACCCGATCTCAACACTTCAAGCGGGCCAGCCTATGGCTTCGAGCTCCTTATCCCAAAGGCGGAGTACATCTTCGAGGTCAGTTTAGCGAACTATACTCGAGCGGCTTTTTAGAGAGAAGACAGGCTATCCGGCTACTGACCATACACTCGAGCCGAAAGAAGAGCGGTAGAAAAAGACTTTGCAACGACCAAGAAGAAAACACATTTACTATAAAATAGCTCATATAAATTTTAAGAGCCCCTAAGTGACTTGGGTAAAAGAATTTTATGTATAATGATTCTATGTACCGATGTACTTATATCATATTTGTGTTCACCCGAACTTTAAATGCGTTTTAACCGACCGTCGGCTTCTCCCTCTTCGGTTAAGGACCGAAAAATGTCATGTACTCCACCTGTCGAAAGTATTGACGGTGTTTCCGATAACTAGGCAATCAGGACATAAGGTTGTAATAGACAAAGCGCGCTTAGAGAACTTATGCTATATTACTGACGAAGTGTAAGAAGCATCTTCGAAGAAAATTGTACCTCCACCGATACCTTTCTTCGGTTGCTCATTGTTACTACGAGACTTGTGCAATAGATTTTTTGTACTCATGAGTTCCGTTGTGTGCCGACCATGATTGAAAACAATAAGAGCGCTAGCTTTCGGCTTCACCCAGTCTGAGGTACTAACTTGGATGACCCGATGGTAACAATCATAGAGGTGCTCCCTTTACCGCCTAGCGGAACAATCGGGAACGTAGGGGTAAGCACAAGAGCCAGGCAAGCCGGCTTACGGAACACTTAAGTCAACATGGTGCATATTGTGGTGTAATACACGAACAAGGAACGAAGCCATACAAGTATAATCATATGCAAGAGGAAAGGCTTCATAAAGGAAGCCCCTAAATAAATGGGGTATTTGAATTTGTGTGTCACAAACAAAGTTTTGACAGGAATTTTGTCACAAACAACTTTTTACCAAAAAGTATAATGCTTGGTCGAACCGAACAAAATTCAAAACTGAAAGTTTCTGAGCATGAAAGCGACTTGGCTGGTTAATGTGCTCAGTATTGATAATGTAGTCCAAGCTTACAACGGGATGAGCTCCCAGCCCCCAAGCCGGCCTCGAGGTGGCAAAGCAAAGAGCTCGACGCTCCGAAGTGGCGACATAGCACGGCCGATGCAGGCCAACAGTGTGACGCCGAAGTACCCGGCGTGGGTTAACGAAGTGAGGACGAAGGCCCCAGTCCAACCGAGGTGACGCAGTATGTGTGTACACTGAGGTGACAACACTGCCCGACCTAGATCATTTACTTGTGCACAGAAAATAGTGCAAACCGGGGATAATAGTAATAATAATAAAAAAAATGTTGCATAGTTAATAATTTATGCAAAGTGAGTAATAAAAGAAATATGGCTTGTGTGCCGAACACTCCATAAGATAGAGCTCCCTCAGCGATGCCGAAATCCTGAGGCAACCAAACATGTCGGTATGGCGATTCAACCAACAAGGTGATCACGCGAGCCGATTGGGACAACGACGTCGGCTTGCCAAAGTGACCGCACAATGCGGTCGAAGTCGATCACCTACACACATAAAATAGTGCGGTCCAAAAAGGATAATTTCTTTTCACAAAAATAATTTATTGAAATAGATGTGGCCTGGCGCTGAAGTCATGTTGATGCAGTGCGTCGTCGTGACACAGTGAAGGCGTGGCCTAGCCTAAATTCGCAGGCCGGTCTGAGTCCCGGATGCGGCATTCGCCGAACTGTATACGGAACTGACCGAACCACCATGTGACCATTGTTAATGCGGCCACCATTTGATAGACCTATGTACAGATGATGAAACAAACGAGAGTAATAATTCCTTGGAAAAATAAACCCAAGCAAGAAAAAATACTAGGCTTAGTAGCACCTGGTTTATCTGTTGTAGCAATCTGAAGAAAGGTTACTCCCAAAATTGGGACTCGATCCGCACACCCATTGCCTGATGGGCGATAAAGCGACGGCATGGCGATGCTGGCAAAGGTGGGCTCGCCGAGGCAAAGCCCCCGGTCCAGCTAACATGACGAAGTTGGTCGACTGGTGACGCTGAAGTCACGGGAGTATGTTGATGAAGAAATAGCAAAGTTCCCGGTCTAGCCGAGATGACATAGCGGGTCAGTAAGGAGACATTTCAGCTGCCATGTCAGCCGAGGTGTTGAAGCAGTTAGCGGGATGGACATCGGCTTGAAAAAGCAACAGTGCGGCCTTGCCGACGCTGGTCATAACTTACGACGTGGTCAACGCCGGATTGACGAAGTGACCGAGCGGCGATGTCGGCGCGCCTGACCCGTGCAATCCGCGGGGCGATGGTGTTGGTGATGATTTATCCTTTGCGATGCCGAACTCTTGTTCGGCTAGCCGAACTGATGATCCGATAAGGTTAGGCTCGGCTCGATGAAACGACGATCTGTCTAGCGCAGGTCGGCAGACGTGGAGCAATGTTACCGGATTGGTGTGACACCAGCGCGATGGTGAAGAGTGCCTCAAAGAAGGCTTAAAATTTTATGTGCACGTGTTAGAAACAACACACAATACCATAGAAGAAAATTCCTTTAAAAATGTTGTCCAATATCACGTTCATAAAGAAACATCAATTCTGGTCGGATCCGTATTCGTGCAGAAAACAGATCTGAAAAGTGATGCACTAATTGGAAGGTTCCCGGAGTTTGGACGGTCAGATCGAGCTGAAATTTTAAGGAGTGATAGATATAGGAATTCCGCAGCCGATCAACGGTTGGATCTTCCAAAGGACGTCCGAGCTAGGTGCTAGAGACCACACCCTAAACTCGTCCAGATTCCCGTCCAGATTTGATAGGGCTCCGGTATATCATAGATTGCCGGAGATTCCTCCTTCGGAACTCAACGAAATTTTGCATAGTTGTTGTACACTCAATTCCGCACAATTTCACCAAAGGAACCGTCAAAGAGATGCTCGAGAAGGTGGTGGCAGCGGATACAAGTTCGCTATTCAGAAAAACAACACGGTCGCCCAAGGGCAATGTTGAAGTTGAGCCCCCGAGCTCCATGGATGATTCCTCCATGATCTTGATAGAGATCGGAGTTGATGTTGATGAAGGCCCCCATCCGAACATGACGATCGGATATGGAGCGCGGTCCTCGGTCGAGCCAAGGTGACCAGCCGAGCCGGTGACGAAGATGCCGGCGTCGCAGTTGATCTGCAGGCGAGCCATTGATCCTTTGCCGATCACACAGCGGAACTCTCAATGAAAGCACCATTGTCGGTTGATACGTCTCCAACGTACCTATAATTTTTGATTTCTCCATACTATATTATCTACTGTTTTGGACATTATTGGGCTTTATTATCCACTTTTATATTATTTTTGGGACTAACCTATTAATCGGAGGCCCAGCCCAGAATTGTTGTTTTTTTTGCCTATTTTAGGGTTTCGAAGAAAATGAATATCAAACGGAGTCCAAACGGAATGAAACCTTCGGGAACGTGATTTTCTCAACGAACAAGACCCGGGAGACTTGGACCCTACGTCAAGAAAGAAAAGAGGAGGCCACGAGGTAGGGGTGCGCCTACCCCCCCCCCCAGGCGCGCCCTCCACCCTCGTGGGCCCCCGTTGCTCCACCGACGTACTCCTTCCTCCTATATATACCTACGTATCCCCAAACGATTAGATACGGAGCCAAAACCCTAATTCCACCGCCGCAACTTTCTGTATCCACGAGATCCCATCTTGGGGCCTGTTCTGGAGCTCCGCCGGAGGGGGCATCAAACGGAGGGCTTCTACATCACCACCATAGCCCCTCTGATGAAGTGTGAGTAGTTTACCTCAGACCTACGGGTCCGTAGTTAGTAGCTAGATGGTTTCTTCTCTCTTTTTTGATCTCAATACAATGTTCTCCCCCTCTCTTGTGGAGATCTATTCGATGTAATTTTCTTTTTGCGGTGTGTTTGTTAAGACCGATGAATTGTGGGTTTATGATCAAGTCTATCTATGAATAATATTTGAATCTTCTCTGAATTCGTTTAAGTATGATTGGTTATCTTTGCAAGTCTCTTCGAATTATCAGTTTGGTTTGGCCTACTAGATTGATCTTTCTTGCAATGGGAGAAGTTCTTAGCTTTGGGTTCCATCTTGCGGTGTCCTTTCCCAGTGATAGTAGGGGCAGCAAGGCACGTATTGTATTGTTGCCATCGAGGATAACAAGATGGGGTTTTCTTCATATTGCATGAGTCTATCCCTCTACATCATGTCATCTTCCTTAAGGCGTTACTCTGTTTTTAACTTAATACTCTAGATGCATGCTGGATAGCGGTCGATGAGTGGAGTAATAGTAGTAGATGCAGGCAGGAGTCGGTCTACTTGTCTCGGACGTGATGCCTATATACATGATCATACCTAGATATTCTCATAACTATGCTCAATTCTCTCAATTGCTCAACAGTAATTTGTTCACCCACCATAGAATACATATGCTCTTGAGAGAAGCCACTAGTGAAACCTATGGCCCCCGGGTCTATCTTCATCATATTAATCTCCTACTACTTAGTTATTACCTTTGCTTTTTTACTTTACCTTTATTTTACTTTGCATCTTTATCACAAAAATACCAAAAATATTATCTTATCATATCTATCAGATCTCACTCTCGTAAGTGGCCTTATAGGGATTGACAACCCCTATTTGCGTTGGTTGCGAGGATTTATTTGTTTTGTGCAGGTACGAGGGACTCGCGCGTAGCCTCCTACTGGATTGATACCTTGGTTCTCAAAAACTGAGGGAAATACTTACTCTACTTTGCTGCATCATCCCTTCCTCTTCGGGGAAAACCAACGCAGTGCTCAAGAGGTAGCAAGAAGGATTTCTGGCGCAGTTGCCGGGGAGGTCTATGCAAAAGTCAACATACCAAGTACCCATCACATACCCTTATCTCCCGCATTACATTATTTGCCATTTGCCTCTCATTTTCCTCTCCCCCACTTCACCCTTGCCGTTTTATTCGCCCTCTCTCTCTATCCTCCCTCTCTTTCTCTATTTGCCTCCTTTTGCCCGCTTGCTTTTTGTTTGCTTGTGTGTTAGTTTGCTTGCTTGTCACGATGGCTCAAGATAATACTAAATTGTGTGATTCACCAATACCAACAATAATGATTTTATTAGCACTCTGATTGCTCCTCTTAACGATGCTGAATCTTGTGAAATCAATACTGCTTTGCTGAATCTTGTCATGAAAGATCCGTTTTCCGGCCTTCCTATTGAAGATGTTGCTACCCATTTAAATAGCTTCGTTGATTTGTGTGACATGCAAAAGAAGAAAGATGTGGATAATGATATTGTTAAATTGAAGCTATTTCCTTTTTCGCTTAGAGATCGTGCTAAAGCTTGGTTTTCGTCTTTGCCTAAAAATAGTACTGATTCATGGAACAAGTGCAAAGATGCTTTTATCTCTAAGTATTTTCCTCCCGCTAAGATCATCTCTCTTAGAAACGACATTATGAATTTTAAGCAACTTGATCATGAACATGTTGCACAAGCTTGGGAGAGAATGAAACTAATGATATGTAATTTCCCTACTCATGGTTTAAATTTGTGGATGATTATACAAAAAATTTATGCCGGATTGAATTTTGCTTCTCGAAATCTTTTAGATTCAGCCGCGGGAGGCACTTTTATGGAAATCACTTTAGGAGAAGCTACTAAACTCCTAGATAATATTATAGTTAATTATTCTCAATGGCATACTGAAAGATCTAGTAATAAAAAGGTGCATGCGGTAGAAGAAATTAATGTTTTGAGTGGCAACATGGATGAACTTATGAAATTATTTGCTAATAAGAGTGTTTCTTCTGATCCTAATGATATGCCCTTGTCTACTTTGATTGAGAATAATAATGAATCTATGGATGTGAATTTTGTTGGTAGGAACAATTTTGGTAACAACGCGTATAGAGGAAATTTCAACCCTAGGCCTTATCCTAGTAATTCCTCTAATAATTATGGTAATTACTACAACAATTCTTATGGAAATTATAATAAGATGCCCTCTGATTTTGAATCTAATATTAAAGAATTTATTACTTCGCAAAAGAATTTTAATGCTTTGATTGAAGAAAAATTGCTTAAGATTGATGATTTGGCTAGGAACGTTGATAGAATTTCTCTTGATGTTGATTCTTTGAAACTTAGATCTATTCCACTTAATCATGATATCAATGAGTCTCTCAAAGCCATGAGAATTTCCATTGATGAGTGCAAAGAAAGAACCGCTAGGATGCGTGCTAAGAAAGATGCCTTTATAAGAGTGTGTTCTTCTAGTTCCTATGAAAATAAAGATGAAGATCTAAAAGTTATTGATGTGTCCCCTATTAAATATTTGTTTTGCAATATGAATCTTGATAATGATGGGACTAAATATGATCCACCTTTACCTAGAAGGCGTTCCAAGAATTCGGAATCTGTTGATCTTGATGCTAAATTTGATAAAAGTGGGATTGAAGAAATTAAAACCCTAGATGTTGCTAAACCCACTATTATGGATTTCAAGGAATTTAACTATGAAAATTTCTCTTTGATTGATTGTATTTCCTTGTTGCAATCCATGCTAAATTCTCCTGATGCTTATAGTCAAAATAAAGCGTTTACTAAACATATCACGTTGATGCCTTGATGCAATCTTATGAAGAAAAACTTGAATTGGAAGTTTCTATCCCTAGAAAACTTTATGATGAGTGGGAACCAACTATTAAAATTAAGATTAATGATCATGAATGCTATGCTTTATGTGATTTTGGTGCTAGTGTTTCCACGATTCCAAAGACTTTGTGTGATTTGTTAGGTTTCCATGATTTTGATGATTGCTCTCCAAAGTTGCACCTTGCGGATTCCACTATTAAGAAACATATGGGAAGAATTAATGATGTTCTTATTGTTGCAAATAGGAATTATGTGCCCGTAGATTTTATTGTTCTTGGCATAGATTGCAATCCTTCACGTCCTAATATTCTTGGTAGACCTTTCCTTAGAACGATTGGTGTAATTATTGATATGAAGGAAGGAAATATTAGATTCCAATTTCCATTAAGGAAAGGCATGGAGCACTTTCCTAGAAAGAAGATTAAATTACCTTGAATCTATTATGAGATCCACTTATGGATTGCCTACCAAAGATGGCAATACCTAGATCTATTCTTGCTTGTTATGCCTAGCTAGGGGCGTTAAACAATAGCGCTTGTTGGGAGGCAACCCAATTTTATTTTTATTCCTTGCTTTTTGCTCCTGTTTAGTAATAAATAATTTATCTAGCCTCTGTTTTGGTTGTGTTTTTTCGTGTTTAATTAGTGTGTGTGCCAAGTAGAACCGTTGGGAAGACTTGGGGAAAGTCTTGTTAAACTTGCTGTAAAAAACAGAAACTTTAGCGCTCACGAGAACTGCTGTCATGTTTATTTGGGAAGTGATATTTAGTTAATTCTTTTTGAAGATGATTAATAGATAAATTCCTCACGTCCAGCAATTTATTTTAGAATTTTGGCGGTTCCAGATCTTGCGCTAGCTACAGATTCCTACAGACTGTTCTGTTTTTCGTGTGTTGTTTGCTTATTTTGATGAATCTATGGCTAGTAAAATAGTTTATAAACCATAGAGAAGTTGGAATACAGTAGGTATAACACCAATATAAATAAAGAATGAGTTCATTACAGTACCTTGAAGTGGTCTTTTATTTTCTTTCGCTAACTGAGCTCATGAGATTTTCTACTTTAAGTTTTGTGTTGTGAAGTTTTCAAGTTTTGGGTAAAGATTTGATGGATTATGGAACAAGGAGTGGCAAGAGCCTAAGCTTGGGGATGCCCATGGCACCCCCAATATAATCTAGGGACACCTAAAATCCAAAGCTTGGGGATGCCCCGGAAGGCATCCCCTCTTTCGTCTACTTCTATCGGTAACTTTACTTGGAGCTATATTTTTATTCGCCACATGATATGTGTTTTGCTTGGACCGTCTTGTATGATTTGAGTCTTTGCTTTTTAGTTTACCACAATCATACTTGCTGTACACACCTTTTGAGAGAGCCATACATGATTTGGAATTTGTTAGAATACTCTATGTGCTTCGCTTATATCTTTTGAGTTATATAGTTTTGCTCTAGTACTTCACTTATATCTTTTAGAGCACGGTGGTGGATTTGTTTTATAGAAACTATTGATCTCTCATGCTTCACTTGATTATTTTGAGAGTCTTAATAGCATGGTAATTTTCTTAAAATCCTAATATGCTAGGTATTCAAAGTTAGTAAAATTTTCTTAAGAGTGTTTTGAATACTAAGAGAAGTTTGATGCTTGATGATTGTTTTGAGATATGGAGGTAATAATATCAAAGTTGTGCTAGTTGAGTAGTTGTGAAATTGAGAAATACTTGTGTTTAAGTTTGCAAGTCCCATAGCATGCACGTATGGTAAACGTTATGCAACAAATTTGAAACATGAGGTGTTATTTGATTGTCTTCCTTATGAGTGGCGGTCAGGCACGAGCGATGGTCTTTTCCTACCAATCTATCCCCTAGGAGCATGCGCGTAGTACCGAGGTTTTTGATGACTTGTAGATTTTTGCAATAATTATGTGAGTTCTTTATGACTAATGTTGAGTCCATGGATTATACGCACTCTCACCCTTCCATCCTTGCTAGCCTCTTCGGTACCGCGCATTGCCCTTTCTCACATTGAGAGTTGGCGCAAACTTCGCCGGTGCATCCAACCCCGTGATATGATACGCTCTTTCACACATAAACCTCCTTATATCTTCCTCAAAACAGCCACCATACCTACCTATTATGGCATTTCCATAGCCATTCCGAGATATATTGCCATGCAACTTTCCATCATTCCATTCATCATGACACATTCATTATTGTCATATTGCTTAGCATGATCATGTAGTTGACATAGTATTTGTGGCAAAGCCACCGTTCATAATTCTTTCATACATGTCACTCTTGGTCCATTGCATATCCCGGTACACCGCCGGAGGCATTCATATAGAGTCATCTTTTGTTCTAAGTATCGAGTTGTAATAATTGAGTTGTAAATAAATAGAAGTGTGATGATCATCATTTTCAAGAGCATTGTCCCAAGTGAGGAATAAAAAAAGAGAAAGGCCATAAAAGAAAAGAGAAGACCCAAAAAAAGAGAGAAAGGCCATAATAAAAAAAGAGAAGGCCCAAAAAAAGAAAAATGAGAGAAAAAGAGAGAAGGGACAATGTTACTATCCTTTGCCACACTTGTGCTTCAAAGTAGCACCGTAATCTTCATGATAGAGAGTCTCTTGTTTTGTCACTTTCATATACTAGTGGGAATTTTTCATTATAGAACTTGGCTTGTATATTCCAACAATGGGCCTCCTCAAGTGCCCTAGGTTTCATGAGCAAGCAAGTTGGATGCACACCCACTAGCTTCTTTTGTTGAGCTTTCATACATTTATAGCTCTAGTGCATCCGTTGCATGTCAATCCCTACTCCTTGCATTAACATCAATTGGTGGGCATCTCCATAGCCCATTGATTAGCCTCATTGATGTGAGACTTTCTTCTTTTTTGTCTTCTCCACATAACCCCCCTCATTATATTCTATTCCACCCATAGTGCTATGTCCATGGCTCGCGCCCATATATTGCGTGAAAGTTTATAAGTTTGAGATTACTAAAGTATGAAACAATTGCTTGGCTTGTCATCGGGGTTGTGCGTGATGAGAGCATTCTTGTGTGACAAAAATGAAACATGACTAAACTATATGATTTTGTAGGGATGAACTTTCTTTGGCCATGTTATTTTGAGAAGACATAATTGCTTAGTTAGTATGCTTGAAGTATTATTATTTTTATGTCAATATGAACTTTTGTCTTGAATCTTTCGGATCTGAATATTCATACCACAATTGAGAAGAATTACATTAAAATTATGCCAAGTAGCACTCTGCATCAAAAATTCTGTTTTTATCGTTTACCTACTCGAGGACGAGCAGGAATTAAGCTTGGGGATGCTTGATACGTCTCCAACGTATCTATAATTTTTGATTGCTCCATGCTATATTATCTAATGTTTTGGACATTATTGGGCTTTATTATCCACTTTTATATTATTTTTCGGACTAACCTATTAATCGGAGGCCCAGCCCAGAATTGATGTTTTTTTGCCTATTTTAGGGTTTCGAAGAAAAAGAATATCAAACGGAGTCCAAACGGAATGAAACCTTTGGGAACGTGATTTTCTCAATGAACAAGACCCAGGAGACTTGGACCCTACGTCAAGAAAGAAAAGAGGTGGCCACGAGGTAGGGGCGCGC
>NC_041392.1:259012841-259026390 GCF_002162155.2 Triticum dicoccoides
CCCCAGGCGCGCCCTCCACCCTCGTGGGCCCCCTGTTGCTCCACCGACGTACTCCTTCCTCCTATATATACCGACGTATCCCCAAACGATCAGATATGGAGCCAAGACCCTAATTCCACCATCGTAACTTTCTGTATCCACGAGATCCCATCTTGGGGCCTGTTCCGGAGCTCCACTGGAGGGGGCATCGATCACGGAGGGCTTCTACATAAACACTGTAGCCCCTCCGATAAAGTGTGAGTAGTTTACCTCAGACCTACGGGTCCATAGTTAGTAGCTAGATGGTTTCTTCTCTCTTTTTGGATCTCAATACAATGTTCTCCCCCTCTATTGTGGAGATATATTCAATGTAATTTTCTTTTTGTGGTGTGTTTGTTAAGACCAATGAATTGTGGGTTTATGATCAAGTCTATCTATGAATAATATTTGAATCTTCTCTGAATTCTTTTATGTACGATTGGTTATCTTTGCAAGTCTCTTCGAATTATCAGTTTGGTTTGGCCTACTAGATTGATCTTTCTTGCAATGGGAGAAGTGCTTAGGTTTGGGTTCAATCTTGCGGTGTCCTTTCCCAGTGACAGTAGGGGCAGCAAGGCACGTATTGTATTGTTGCCATCGAGGATAACAAGATGGGGTTTTCTTCATATTGCATGAGTCTATCCCTCTACATCATGTCATCTTGCTTAAGGCGTTACTCTGTTTTTAACTTAATACTCTAGATGCATGCTAGATAGTGGTCGATGAGTGGAGTAATAGTAGTACATGCAGGCAGGAGTCGGTCTACTTGTCTCGGACGTGATGCCTATATACATGATCATACCTAGATATTCTCATAACTATGCTCAATTCTGTCAATTTCTCAACAGTAATTTGTTCACCCACCGTAGAATACTTATGCTCTCGAGAGAAGCCACTAGTGAAACCTATGGCCCCAGGGTCTATCTTTATCATATTAATCTCCTACTACTTTGTTATTTCCTTTGCTTTTTACTTTGCCTTTATTTTACTTTGCATCTTTATCAAAAAAATACCAAAAATATTATCTTATCATATCTATCAGATCTCACTCTCGTAAGTGGCCTTATAGGGATTGACAACCCTATTTGCGTTGGTTGCAAGGATTTATTTGTTTTGTGCAGGTACGAGGGACTCGCGCGTAGCCTCCTACTGGATTGATACCTTGGTTCTCAAAAACTGAGGGAAATACTTACGCTACTTTGCTGCATCATTCCTTCCTCTTCGGGGAAAACCAACGCAGTGCTCAAGAGGTAGCACAGTGTCAAAACCGGCAGATCTCGGGTAGGTGGTCCCGAACTGTGCGTCTAAGGATCAATGGTAACAGAAGATAGGGGACACGATGTTTACCTAGGTTCAGGCCCTCTTGATGGAGGTAATACCCTACTTCCTGCTTGGTTGACTTTGATGAGTATAGGGGTTACAAGAGTTGATCTACCTCAAGATTGTATGTTGTGATCTAAACCCTATAGGTATAATGAGTGATGTCATAATAATCTACCGACTAGCCTGGCCTCGACTTATATAATGTACCAGAGGCCTAGGATAACAAGAGTCCTAGTCGAATACGCCGGTGGAGAGGATTCCTTGTCTTGATCACCAAGTCTTGTGGAGTCTTCCTCGTGTATACATCGGCTGTCCGAACTGGCCCATGAGCATACGGCCATGGGGGTCCCCGGCCCAATCCAACTGATTGGGAGACGACATGGTGAGTACCCCCTAGTCCAGGACACCGTCAGCGGCCCCAGCTCAATGGCCTCCCTTCCACCAGCAGGAACGCACTGGGGGCTGCAGGGGAGGAGTCGGGAGCAAGGTCCCTCCCCGCATCGCGCGGAGCAGGGCGTTCCTCGGAGGTAGGCCCTCTGTCGGGGAGGTGCTGGTGAGCCTACCCCCGGCAGAGGACCCGTGGTCGTCAAGGGCGCCGCTGGCGTCCCCTTTGTCCCTTGGCTTCGTCTTGGTTTCCGAACGCACCAATGGTGGTCGAGGGTGGCGCAAGGCGGGGCCCACGTCTGGCGATATGAAGTAAGGCTCGCGCCTGTGAAGATCTCCGCTCGTTACACTCTCACGTAATAATGAGGGGGGCTGTACACGTCTCGGAGTCTCAGGAGTGCCGCCCTCTGTCCTCGGGAGCTCCCTCCCACATCCTAGTGGCAGCACTTAGCTCCGCGCTGGTGAGAAGACAAGAAGACTAGACTAGGCGCCAGACACGGCCATTTGCTTTTAATCTCTTTTATGTAGCCTTATTTTCTAGCTTTGGATTTAAATTTGAAGTTGAACTTTCATTGGTGCGCGCGGGGGGTGTCTTTTATCATTCGTGCGATTTCTCGCAATCTGGTTCCTTGCCCTGATTCGGAGTTTGCACCTGCTGCCTCCCCCCTCGCGAGCTCCTCGCGGGCGGGGGCTGGGTGCTGCGCGCGCGCTGTGCGCACGTCCTTCCATGGCTGGCGCTTGATTCTCGCGAGGCTCTCTCGGACGGATCGGCAGTTCCCTCAGAAGCTCACGACCTCACGAGCCGGACGGGAACTGGCCCTGACTAAGGTAAATTGCAGCAGTAAGCTCGCGGCGGGACTCGCGGGCTCATAAAAATACATCTCCAGCTTGGCCTAAGGAATAGAGGCAGTAATCTGTTTACATGAGGGGCTCCCCCTCCCAAAATGCTCTTACAACTTTCAGGGCCATGCCCGAGCTTTCACATGCAGGGTCAACGACAAGGAAGCAAGGGCTTAATCGGACATATCGCTCACCGCGTCCTCCGGGTCGCCCTCAGACGCGTCGCTGGCGTCGCCATCACCATCGCTGGCATCACCATCATCATCGCCGGCATCACCGCCACCATTGCCGGCGTCGCCCACACCATCGTCGACCACGTCACCTTCATCCGCCGCGACCACCACCGCGTCGTCCTCGGAGGTGAAGGCCCTGACTAGAGCATCCACATTGTCTTCTACCCAGCGTACCAGGTCACCCCGGATGGCCTCAGGTACAGGGCAATGGCGGCGACAAAATCAAAGTTGGGATAGGTGTTCTGGAGGTGGCTGAAGACGCGAGAGAACGCGCGCCTGAGTAGGTCGCGGCTCCTCTCTTCAACAAGCTCGCGAGCCCTCCCGGATCGATTCTCTAGGTGTGTCACCACATCGGTGAAGAAGAGGAGGTGACTAGCGTAATCGTTCGAGTGGGGTTGAGGGGCATCTTCGTCGCAGATGGTGCCCAGCGCCACATTGGCTCTGGTGCCCAGCGCCGCATGGTGACCAGAAAAGCTTCTCCATTGCATACCCCTCTTGCGTTTGGTAAAACTGCGCCACATTGGATGAACTCTTCAGCAGGTCCAAAAACACGTCTAGAGAACTCCACACTTGGTTAAGCTGAGCATAATTCGGATCGCCGAACTTAGTCTGTAATAGAAAGAGCTTACCAGTCGCAATCTCCCCAGCTTGCCGGATCTCCTCACGGGCTGCTCTGGATTCAGACCGTGCTTCTCTCGCCTCTTGATAACCCACAAGTATAGGGGATCACAACAGTTTTCGAGGGTAGAGTATTCAACCCAAATTTATTGATTCGACACAAGGGGAACCAAATAATATTCTCAAGTATTAGCAGCTGAGTTGTCAATTCAACCACACCTGGAAACTTAATATCTGCAGCAGGGTATTTAGTAGCAAAGTAATATGATAGTAGTGGTAACGGTAGCAAAAGTAATATTTTTGGGTTTTGTAGTGATTGTAACAATAGCAACAGAAAAAGTAAATAAGCGAAGAGCAATATATGAAAAGCTCGTAGGCATTGGATCAGTGATGGAGAATTATGTCAGATGCGATCGATCATGCAACAGTTATAACATAGGGTGACACAGAACTAAATCCAGTTCATCAATATAATGTAGGCATGTATTCTGAATATAGTCATACGTGCTTATGGAAAAGAACTTGCAGGACAACTTTTGTCCTACCCTCATGTGGCAGCGGGGTCCTATTGGAAACTAAGGGATATTAAGGCCTCCTTTTAATAGAGTACCAGACCAAAGCATTAACACACTGTGAATACATGAACTCCTCAAACTACGGTCATCACCGGTAATGGTCCCGATTATTGTCACTTCGGGGTTAACGGATCATAACACATAATAGGTGACTATAGACTTGCAAGATAGGATCAAGAACTCACATATATTCATGAAAACATAATAGGTTCAGATCTGAAATCATGGCAGTCGGGCCCTAGTGACAAGCATTAAGCATAGCAAAGTCATAACAACATCAATCTCAGAACATACTGGATACTAGGGATCAAACCCTAACAAAACTAACTCGATTACATGATAAATCTCATCCAACCCATCACCGTCCAGCAAGCCTACGATGGAATTACTCACGCACGACAGTGAGCATCATGAAATTGGTGATGGAGTAAGGTTGATGATGATGATGATGGCGACGGATTCCCCTCTCCGGAGCCCCGAACGGACTCCGGATCAGCCCTCCCGAGAGATTTTAGGGCTTGGCGGCGGCTCCGTATCGTAAAACGTGATGAATCCTTCTCCCTGTTTTTTTTCCTCCCCGAAAGTGAATATATGGAGTTCGAGTTGAGGTCGGTGGAGCGTTAGGGGGCCCATGAGGTAGGGGGCACGCCCAGGGGGGTAGGCGCGCCCCACCCTCGTGGACAGGGTGTGGGCCCCTGACGTGGATTCTTCTTCCAGTATTTTTTATATATTCCAAAAATAATCTCCGTTGATTTTCAGGTCATTCTGAGAACTTTTATTTCTGCACAAAAATAACACCATGGCAATTCTGCTGAAAACAGCGTCAGTCCGGGTTAGTTCCATTCAAATCATGCAAGTTAGAGTCCAAAACAAGGGCAAAAGTGTTTGGAAAATTAGATACGATGGAGACGTATCAACTCCCCCAAGCTTAAACCTTTGCTTGTCCTCAAGCAATTCAGTTGATAAACTGAAAGTGATAAAGAAAATATGTAAAGCCAGCATTCAAGTTTTCAGCAAAGATTATGAACTAACCATATTCACAATAACATTTAGGTCTCATGTTTACTCATATCAATGGCATAATCAGCTAGTGAGCAATAATAACAAATATCGGGTGACAACACTTTCTCAAAACAATCATGACATGATATAACAAGATGGTATCTCGCTAGCCCTTTCTGAGACCGCAAAACATAAATGCAGAGCACCTTTAAGGATCAAGGACTGACTAGAGAATGTAATTCATGGCAAAAGAGATCCAGTCACAGTCATACTCAATGTAAACTAATAGTAATGGATGCAAATGATAGAGGTGCTCTCCAACTGGTGCTTTTAATAAAGGATGATGACTCAACATAAAAGTAAATAGATAAGCCCTTCGCAGAGGGAAGCAGGGATTTGTAGAGGTGCCAGAGCTCGGTTTTGAAATAGTGATGAATAATGTTTTGAGCGGTATACTTTCATTGTCAACATAACAACCGAGAGATCTCGATATCTTCCATGCTACACACATTATAGGCGGTTCCCAAGCAGAATGGTAAAGTTTATACCCCCCCACCACCACCAACAAGCATCAATCCATGGCTTGCCTGAAACAACGGGTGCCCCCAACTAACAACAATCCTGGGGGAGTTTTGTTTGCAATTATTTTGATTTGATTTGAGCATGGGACTGGGCATCCCGGTGACCAGCCATTTTCTCGTGAATGAGGAGCGGAGTCCACTCCTCTTGAGAATAACCCGCCTAGCATGGAGGATACAGACAGCCCTAGTTGATACATGAGCTATTCGAGCATACAAAACAGAATGTTTATTTGAAGGTTTAGAGTTTGGCACATACAAATTTACTTGGAATGGCAGGTAGATACCGTATATAGGTAGGTATGGTGGACTCATATGGAACAACTTTGGGGTTTATGGATTTGGATGCACAAGCAGTATTCCCGCTTAGTACAAGTGAAGGCTAGAAAAAGAGTGGGAAGCGACCAGCTAGAGAGCGACAACGGTCATGAACATGCATTAAAACTAATCAACACTGAATGCAAGCATGAGTAGGATATAATGCACCATGAACATAAATATCGTAGAGGCTATGTTGATTTTGTTTCAACTGCATGCGTGAACATGTGCCAAGTCAAGCCACTCGAATCGTTCAAAGGAGGATACCACCCCATCATACCACATCACAACCATTTTAATAGCATGTTGGCACGCAAGGTAAACCATTATAAACTCCTAGCAAATTAAGCATGGCATAAGCAACTATAATCTCTAATTGTCATTGCAAATATGTTTCTTTCATAATAGACTGAATCAGGAACGATGAACTAATCATATTTACAAAAACAAGAGAGGTCGAGTTCATACCAGCTTTCCTTATCTCAATAAGTTCATCATATAATCATCATTATTGCCTTTCACTTGCACGACCGAAGAGTGTGGATAATAATAATAGTGCACGTGCATTGGACTAAGCTGGAATCTGCAAGCATTCAATTCAAGAGAGAAGACAAGGTAATATGGGATCTTTGTTAGATCAACAATAATGCATATACGAGCCACTCAACATTTTCATCATGGTCTTCTCCTCTCGACCCCCAAAGGAAAGAAAAGGAACAAAACTATTTACACGGGAAAGCTCCCAACAAGCAAAAGAAGAACGAGAAATATTTTTGGGTTTTCTTTTTAATTACTACTACTACATGCATGGAAAGTAAACTAGCTAAAAGCTACAACTAATATTTTTTTGTTTGTTTTTTTCTTAAGGTTTTTCAAACACACCAGAAGAAGGCTTAAAAGAAAATAAACTAGCATGGATTATACAATGAAAAAGTATGAGCATCGACAATTCGCATGAGTGTGTGAACATAAATGTAATGTCGGTGAGAGATACGTACTCCCCCGAGCTTTGGCTTTTTGCCTAAGTTGGTCTATGCCCATGGATCAAAGTGGCCCTCCCCGGTGTAAGGAGGAGTGTCCTCTGGGTGCCACTGGTTGGCAATCTCCTCAGGATTCCATTGATAAACTGACTGTCGATAAGGGTCTCGGGGTGGCTCGGAGCTGGTGTCACACTCCAGTATGCATAAACGTCCTCCGGTAAAACAAGGTACTTACCTAAAAATATGTTAAACAAAGAGGGAGCAGGCAAGGTAATAGTCTCAAAGTTATTCTTACCAAAAATCAGTCTATAGTTAAGCATCTTCTTCTTATTCTTAATAATAAAATCATGCGCTATCATGCTCTTATATCCAAGAGAAATAGGAGGTAGCAACTTTTACTCTTCCTCATAATGCCTGATAGGTATGTTAAAGTGTGTAGCAAGGCGCAAGGCAAAGATGCCTCCGAGGACGGGGCCCTTAGTACGGTTCAGATTTAACCGTTTAGCAATAATAGCACCTAAACTGAAAGTAGTATCTTGGAACAAGGCATGGCGCAAAATAACAATATCAGGAGCACTAAGGTTCCCATAGTTCCCGCGACCAATTAAGCATCTACTAGCAAATATTGCAAAGTAATGTAGCACAGGAAAATGTATGCTAGTGATTCTCGCATTGGAAACTTTCCTTGTTTCCCCCACAACAATCATATCAATAAATCCCTCCACATCATTACGATGTGCTTCCTCTATGCTGCCCTCAAAAGGTATCAAACAAACCCGACAACAATCACGAAGTGACATTTCCTTATGCTCATCATATAAATAAAATTCCACCAATGGTGGCGAGCTTCTAGCATGGAAATGAAAGTTTTGCACAAAGATATTGGTGAGTAAGAGATACTGTTCGCGCTGGTCATGGAGGAAGGCGGTGAGGCCTGCATTCTCAGCCAAATAATAAAAATCTTCATAAATTCTGGCCTCTTTCAAGAACTCATCACAAGGCCATTCACATGGTCGAACCCCCGCAGTACGAGGGAGATTGTACTTGGGATTCTTGTTCTCTTCACTTTGCTTATCCTTCGAGCTTCAGCTCGATGAGCCCCTCAAAAATCTCTTCATCTTTTTCTGAAATTTTTAGTGACTTAAAAATAAAAGTGAACCAAACTCAACAAAATTGATAGCAACTACTCCTACAAGTGCCTAGAGGCCATATCATGCATTAAAACTACTTTTGACCACATAAATTTGACATGCAAGCTCAAGAACAGGGTCACCTAAGCAGCTAAAATTTGCAATGAATAAAGCACTAGAACAAAAACTAATTGGACCATTGGAGGAGTCACATACCGAAGAACAATCCCCCAAAGCAGTTTTGTGAATGGAGCTTTGAGCAATGAGATCGAAAATGGCAGCAAGATGAGCAAGAACTCGGTTTTGAGCTGGCTAGTGATTTTTTGGGAGGAAGAAGGAGTGTGGGTTGCTGGAATAAGTGGAGGGGACCCACGTGGGGTCCACGAGGCAGGGGGCGCGCCCTCCACCCTCGTGGGCACGTGGCTGCTCCCCTGCTGTGTTTTCATTGCCAGATATTCTCAAATATTCTAGAAAAAAATCATATTTAAATTTCAGGGCATTTGGAGAACTTTTATTTTTGGGGTATTTTTTATTGCATGGATAATTCAGAAAACAGACAGAAAATATTATTTTTGCTTTATTTAATATAAATAACAGAAAGTAAAAGCAGAGTACAAAGAGTTGTGTTTTCTAACTTCATCCATCTCATGCTCATCAAAAGGAATCCACTAACAAGGTTGATCAGGTCTTGTTAACAAACTCATTTCGAGTAACATGAAACCGAACAAATTTCGAATAACACTAGGTTACCTCAACGGGGATATGCATGTCCCCAACAATAAGAATGTCATATTTCTTCTTGACAGTAGGAAGAGGAAATTCAAAACCTCCAATTTTGATTGTTGAAATTTTTCCAATAGAATTGATACTATGGACTTGAGGTTGTTTCATCGGAAAATGTACCGTATGCTCATTACCATTAACATGAAAAGTGACATTGCCTTTGGTGCAATCAATAACAGCCCCTGCAGTATTCAAAAAGGGTCTTCCAAGAATAATAGACATAGTATCGTCCTCGGGAATATCAAGAATAACAAAGTCCGTTAAAATAGTAAGGTTTGCAACCACAACAGGCACATCCTCACAAATAACGACAGGTATAGCATTTGATGTGTCAGTCATTTGCAAAGATATTTCAGTAGGTGTCAACTTACTCAAATCAAGTCTACGATATAAAGAGAGAGGCATAACACTAACACCGGCTCCAAGATCACATAAAGCAGTTTTAACATAGTTTCTTTTAATGGAGCATGGTATAGTTGGTACTCCTGGATCTCCAAGTTTCTTTGGTATTCCACCCTTAAAAGTATAATTAGCAAGCATGGTGGAAATTTCAGCTTCCGGTATCTTTCTTTTATTAGTAACAATTTCCTTCATATATTTAGCATAAGGGTTCATTTTAAGCATATCAGTCAAACGCATAGGCAAAAAGATAGGTCTAATCATTTCAGCAAAGCGCTCAAAATCCTCATCATCCTTTTTCTTGGATGGTTTAGGAGGAAAAGGCATGGGTTTCTGAACCCATGGTTCTTTTTCTTTACCATGCTTCCTAGCAACAAAGTCTCTCTTATCATAATGTTGATTCTTTAATTTGGGTTATCAAGATCAACAGCAGGTTCAATCTCTACATCATTATCATTGCTAGGTTGAGCATCAACATGAACATCATCATTAACATTATCACTAGGTTCATGTTCATTACCAGATTGTGTTTCAGCATGAGAAATAGAAATATCATTGGGATTCTCAGGTGTGTCAATAACAGATTCACTAGAAGCATGCAAAGTCCTATAATTTTTCTTTTTCTTCCTCTTAGAAGGACTAGGTGCATCAATATTAATTCTCTGAGAATCTTGCTCAATTCTCTTAGGATGACCCTCGGAATAGAAAGGTTCCTGAGTCATTTTACCACCTCTAGTCATAAGTCTAACAACATTACCATTCTTCTTATTATTTAATCATTGAGCAAATCATTATGAGCTTTAAGTACTTGTTCTACTTGAGTGGTAACCATAGAAGCATGTTTACTAATAAGTTTAAGCTCACCTTTAACATTAGCCATATAATCACCCAAGTGTTCAAGCATATCAGCATTGTGTTTCAACTGTCTACCAACATAAGCATTAAAGTTTTCTTGTTTAACCATAAAGTCATCAAACTCATCTAAGCATGGGCTAGCAAACTTAGTAAATGGGATTTCACATTTATCGAATCTATAGAGAGAATTTACCTTTACTACCTGTGTCTGGTTATCAAGACCATGTGTTTCTTCAACAGGCTGCAAATTAAGACCATGTATTTCTTCAATAGGTGGTAAATTCTTAACATCTTAAGTTTTAATACCTTTTTCTTTCATAGATTTCTTTGCCTCTTGCATATCTTCAAGACTGAGAAATAGAATACCCCTTTTCTTCGGAGTTAGCTTAGGAGTTGGTTCAGGAAGTGTCCAATTATTTTCATTAGTCAACATATTATTCAATAGCAATTCAGCTTGATCAACAGTTATTTCCCTGAAAATATAACCAGCACAACTATCCAGGTAATCTCTGGAAGCATCGGTTAGTCCATTATAAAAGATATCAAGTATTTCATTTTTCTTAAGAGGATGATCATGCAAAGCATTAAGTAATCGGAGAAGCCTCCCCCCAAGCTTGTGGGAGACTCTCTTCTTCAATTTGCACAAAATTATATATTTCCCTTAAAGCAGCTTGTTTCTTATGAGTGGGGAAATATTTAGCAGAGAAGTAATAAATCATATCTTGGGGACTACGCACACAACCAGGATCAAGAGAATTAAACCATGTCTTAGCATCACCCATTAATGAGAAAGGAAAGAACTTAAGGATAAAGTAATAGCGAGTTTTCTCATCATTAGTGAACAGGGTGGCTATATCATTTAATTTAGTAAGATGTGCCACAACAGTTTCAGATTCATAGCCATAAAAAGGATCAGATTCAACCAGAGTAATTAACTCAGGATCGACAGAGAAATCATAATCCTTATCAGTAATAAAGATAGGTGAAGTAGCAAAAGCAGGGTCATATTTCATTCTAGCATTCAAAGAATTTTCTTTAATCTTAGCTAATAATTTCCTAAGATCAGATCTATCATTGCAAGCTAAGAAGTCTCTAGCAGTTTCTTCATCCATAACATAGTCGTCAGGCACAACAGGCAATTCATATCTAGGGGAGAATCTTCATCATCACTTTCATCAATATTATCAATTTCAATAATTTCATTCTCTCTAGCCCTAGCAAGTTGTTCATCAAGAAATTCACCTAGTGGCACAGTAGTATCAAGCATGGAAGTAGTTTCACCATAAGTATCACGCAAAGCAAAAGTGGCATCATCAATAACATGCGACCTATCGGAATCAATAGCATGTGTAGGTGTCGCAAGTTTACTCAAAAAAGAAGGTGAATCAAGTGCAGAGCTAGATGGCAGTTCCTTACATCCCCTCGTAGTTGAGGGAAAAATCTTGGTTCTTTGATCTTTCAAGCTCTTCATAGTGATAAGCAGATATAAATCCCAAGGGACTCAAAGAATAGAGTTGTGCTCCACGGCAACAGCGCCAGAAAATAGTCTTGATAACCCACAAGTATAGGGGATCGCAACAGTTTTCGAGGGTAGAGTATTCAACCCAAATTTATTGATTCGACACAAGGGGAGCCAAATAATATTCTCAAGTATTAGCAGCTGAGTTGTCAATTCAACCACACCTGGAACCTTAATATCTACAACAACGTATTTAGTAGCAAAGTACTATGATAGTAGTGGTGACGGTAGCAAAAGTAATATTTTTGGGTTTTGTAGTGATTGTAACAATAGCAACGGAAAAGTAAATAAGCGAAGAGCAATATATGAAAAGCTCGTAGGCATTGGATCGGTGATGGAGAATTATGTCAGATGCAATCGATCATGCAACAGTTATAACATAGGGTGACACAGAACTAGCTCCAGTTCATCAATGTAATGTAGGCATGTATTCCGAATATAGTCATACGTGCTTATGGAAAAGAACTTGCATGACATCTTTTGTCCTACCCTCCCGTTGCAGTGGGGTCCTATTGGAAACTAAGGGATATTAAGGCCTCCTTTTAATAGAGTACCGGACCAAATCATTAACACATAGTGAATACATGAACTCCTCAAACTATGGTCATCACCGATAATGGTCCCGATTATTGTCACTTCGGGGTTAACGGATCATAACACATAATGTGACTATAGACTTGCAAGACGGGATCAAGAACTCACATATATTCATGAAAACATAATAGGTTCAGATCTGAAATCATGGCACTCGGGCCCTAGTGACAAGCATTAAGCATAGCAAAGTCATAGCAACATCAATCTCACAACATAGTGGATACTAGGGATCAAACCCTAAGAAAACTAACTCGATTACATGATAAATCACATCCAACCCATCACCGTCCAGCAAGCCTATGATGGAATTACTCACGCACGGCGGTGAGCATCATGAAATTGGTGATGGAGGAAGGTTGATGATGACGATGGCGACGGATTGCCCTCTCCAGAGCCTCGAACGGACTCCAGATCTGCCCTCCCGAGAGAGTTTAGGGCTTGGCAGCAGCTCCGTATCGTAAAATGCAATGAATCCTTCTCCATGATTTTTTCTCCCTGAAAGTGAATATATGGAATTGGAGTTGAGGTCGGTGGAGCGTCAGGGGGCCCATGAGGCAGGGGCACACCCAGGGGGTAGGCGCGCCCCCGACCCTCGTGGACAAGGTGTGGGGCCCCTGACGTGGATTACTCTTCCAGTATTTTTTATATATTCCAAAAATAATCTCCGTTGATTTTTAGGTCATTCCGAGAACTTTTATTTCTGCACAAAAATAACACCATGGCAATTTTGCTGAAAACAGCGTCAGTCCGGGTTAGTTCCATTCAAATCGTGCAAGTTAGAGTCCAAAACAAGGGCAAAAGTGTTTGGAAAAGTAGATACGACGGAGACGTATCACGCGCCGACAGCATCCTCCGCTTGGGCAACTTGGCGCTCCCTCGTCTCCAACCACTCAAGCTCAAGGCTGCGCTCCATGGCTTCCAGCGCCAGCGCTTCCTCGCGCTTCAGGATCTCTTCCTCCTCGGCGGGCGTCCCCTTCATCGACGCTACGGTGGCCTTGCGCGCCTCCACTTGCTGCTCCAGGGAAGCACTCCAGGCTTGGAGCTCCCACGCGTGTTTCTCTGCGACCTCACAGCGACAATCAGCTTCCCGGGCTTTTCCAAGGCTCGAGCGCAGGCCTCGCGCGAGATCGCAAGAGACGCCTCGGCCTTTGCATTATCCATCTCGCGCTGGTGGCGCCCGAGGTTGATGGCTACCTTTAGTTTATGCCGCTCCTCCATCAATTGAAGACCCTCGGCCTCGAGGCGCACATCTACATCCACGAGTTCGCCGCCAAGCCGGCTCATCGTGCCCATCGCCTCCCGAAAGAGCTCGTGGCGGACAACACTTCGATCATGCGCAAACTTGAGCGCGCGATTGATTCCGTCCTCCACAGCGGGGGGTCGCCGACGGGATCCGAAGC
>NC_041392.1:259026735-259121443 GCF_002162155.2 Triticum dicoccoides
CGCCGACTGGGCTTCGGTAGGAGCCCGGTTGAGTTGAGGCTCGCTACTCGAAGAAGAAACCAAGACCGAAGCCATCCAACCGCCATCTACAACCAGAGGAGGGCCCCTTGGCACGCTCGTCGCACCCCCGACAAGGCCACGAAGAAGAGACGGCAGGAGCGTGGGCTCAAGGCGCCAAGCTAGTTTGTCTGCATCCCCGGCCGACCTCGCCCCGGGGACAGCATGCTGGCTTGGGATACTCAAGGCCAGCGGGAGATTCGAGGTAGGAGGAGGTTGCTTCCCGAGAGGCCTCACGGCCTTAGCAGATGGGATCCTGAAGAGCCACCATCAGGAAGGGAAGCAGCACTCGAGGAATTACAAAGATAAGGTACTTACTCATCTATGGCGATGTACTTCCTCTATTTCAATGGCCGGAAGGCGCCGTTGCTGCAGCTTGGGGACCCCCTTCTTTTGCGAAGTGCATCGAGGTCTACACCGAGCCGGCCGAAGCGTTGGACGTGGCAACCAGCACAGGGCGCGGCTGGTGAAGCGCCCGAGGAGGCGACCTCATGAGCGCCAAGCTGGGGAGAGCCATCGGGTTCCGCCTCGCGATGACCTCCCGAGGCCTCGGGAGCTTCGACCTCAGGAGCAGTGGATTGTGTCGCCCCCTCAACTGCCACCCCAGAGCGAGAGTTATGTGCTCCCGGAGATGGCGCCTCAGGAGCCACGGGCGGCATTGACACCTCGGCACCCGCGCCTCCGGCCTCCGGTGGTGCTTGCCCCCTTGTGTCCACTCTTGGGGCAAGTTCGGCACCGGCGACAAGGAGGGGAACCAAGGTGATGGGGTTCTCGCGGGACCCCTCAAGGCCGACGGGACGCAGCCCCCATTCATCAAAGGGGGCATCTGCCCCGCGAACTCCACCCTGTTTGAGCAGCAGTACAAGAGAGAGCCCTCCAGTGGCATATCGGCTGGTGAGGGGTCGCCCGCCAGGAGGTCGATTACCGTTCTTCGTGCCTCGAGCGGAAGCCCTGACTCCTGAATCCTCATGCGATCCTGGCCGACAGACAGGGCCCACATCAGCTGGGAATGGCGCTGGAGTGGGGCGACGCGGCATCGGAGGAACTCCTTCATCACCATGGGCGGTCAAGCCAAGATGTTTCAACCTCTTCAGCCGGAGCCAGACGAAGGCGAGGCGGGGGCTCGTAAGCTTCTCGTGAGCCCAGCCGAAGCTGGGGACGGCGGGCGCCGACGGAGGCGAGAGCAAAGGGTTAGGCACTCCAACATCCACATACACCCACCGCGTCTGGAACCCGCTCGCAGACGGCGGGAGTTCAAAGTCAATCCCCAAGCCGTCCGCCACCGCCACGGCCTGGAAGCTCAGGCACCCCGAGCATTGCCAGGGCTCGGTCAGGTGCCGCAAGAAGAAATGGTGCTGAAGGGCCACGGCGGGGGCAATGCCCACCATGGCCTCGCAAACAAAGGCAAAGACGGCAAGAAGAGCAACAGATTGGGGATCTAGGTGCAGCAGATGGATCTAGTAATGGGAAAGCACGGCGTTGAACAAGGCGGAGAAGGGAGGGACCAGGCCGGCCCACAGGGCGTCGATGAAGAATTGGACCTCGGTGGCTGTTCTATTGACAGAAGCTCAGGACGCAGGCCATACCACCATCTCTCCCCATTCGTTGAAGCTAGTGGCGAGCGCAAGGCGGACCTTGTCCATGGCCTCCCGATTGAGCACCCGCGATCGGCCGATGGTGGGCTCGACGGCCAAAGGCGGGCTGGCTGAGGACATGGGCTTCTTCCCTTTCTCCGTCCGGTTCGGCACCATGGCAATGGAGAGGACTGAGCTCAAGCCGGATTGGGAGAGGAAGCTGAGGTTCGAAGAAGCGGAGGAGTCGGGGAGTGCGTTGCCAGCAATGGGGAAATAACTATGTGGGACGCGGTGGCCGCCTAGCCAGGCGGATACCAAGGCTGCGTGGCGAAGCGGGGCCACTGTCGGTGTCAAAACCGGCGGATCTTGGGTAGGGGGTCCCGAACTATGCGTCTAAGGTCGATGGTAACAGGAGACAAGGAACACGATGTTTACCCAGGTTCGGGCCCTCTCTATGGAGGTAATACCCTATGTCCTGCTTGATTGATATTGATGAATGTGATTATTACAAGAGTTCATCTACCTCGAGATCGTAATGGCTAAACCCTAGAGGTCTAGCTTGTATGGCTATGATAATGAATATCTCTCCCTCCGGACTAAGTACTCCGGTTTATATAAGCACCGGGAGGATCTAGGGTTACACAAGGTCAGTTACAAAGAAAGGAATCTACATATCCGGTCGCCAAGCTTGCCTTCCACGCCAAGGAGAGTCCCATTCGAACACGGGTGCAGTCTTCGGTTTCGTATCTTCACAGCCCATCAGTCCGGCCCATGGCTAACAGGTTGGATGTCTGAGGACCCCTTAGTCTAGGACTCTGTTAGTAGCCTCTGAACCTGGCTTCAATTACAAGGTATCCGCCGCGTAGATTTGTCTTCGGCATTGCAAGGCGGGTTCCTCCTTCCGAACTCGAAAACAGTCTTTGGACGAAACAAATGTGTCTGGATCTGCAACACAGCCATAGAGAGTATAGTATTTCACGAATCCAATCTGCTGACAACTTTATTAATGTGACGTCATGCTTTCCCGGTCATTATTTCAAACCGTTTCCCGTCCCGCCGTTCCATGTTTTGGGGTGTGGTTTTTATTGGCATGTCTTGTCGAAGCAGATATCGTGTCCCCTTATTGTGGGATTTTCATCAATACGAGCATGGGTAACTCAACCGTCCTGCGAGAAATATTCCTTAGGAATAGGCAGGTTCTTAGGCTTAGGAGGAGGCGTTCAATACTCGTTGCCTTTATAAAGGAACCAAGGGCCGTCTTTTTATGCCAAACCTCTCCTCATCCTTCCCAACCTCGAGTTCTAGCACCCAAGGTTCAACTTCATTGCTTCAAGCCTCCCCATCATGTCCGGACCCAGCTCTCAAGGCCGATGGGTGGCTTCCTCCATTACAGAGGAGGATATTGCAAAGCTTCGGGCGGCCAGATATTTGACCGCGGAGGTCCACCACAGGCTTCCTGCTCAAGGACAGGTTATTCCGACCCCCAGATCTGGCGAGAGGGTCGTATTCATCTCCCACTTCCTTCGGGGGCTAGGGTTCGCTCTTCACCCCTTCGTCCAGGGGCTAATGTTTTATTACGGACTAGATTTTCATGATCTAGCCCCGGACTCTATCCTCCACGTCTCAGTGTTTATCATTACATGCGAGGCCTTCCTTCGAATCCCCCCACACTTCGGCTTATGGCTCAAGACCTTCAGTGTGAAGCCAAAGGTAGTTGACGGGGAACAGGCGGAGTGCGGTGGTGATGTAGTGAGCAAGCTTACCAACACTCCCTAGACAAAAGGCTCTTTCACCGAAAACCTCCTACCAATGGCAGCGAGAGTGGTTTTATGTCACGGAACCCCGTAGCACTAAGTGGACAGATATACCTGCGTTCCGTTCCGGCCCTCCGCCACAGCTTGCATCATGGATTAACAAGGGGCTGGACTGGGGATCAGTTGATGAAGTGCGGACTCTACAGAGCTGCATCCGAACCCTCCTTGAGAGAGACATCGATCTTGTCAACGTGATTCAAGTGATGCTAGTTCGCCGAATCCTGCCATGCCAGCGCAGGTCTCGCGATATGTGGGAGCTTAATCCAGAAGGATCACGAACCCTCCAACACTTCTTCGGCACTATGCACGAAGGGATGTGGAAGTTGTTTTTCGGGAAGAGAAAACATTGGCCGGACACTATCGAGGACGCTGGCCTTAACTGCAACCGTCCGGATACCCCAGTAAGCATGTGTCTCCCGAACATTTTGTGATTACGCATACTGTAATATGGTACTGAGCAAGCTATCTTCTTCCAGGGCTGGATAAAGAAGGTGAAACTGATTATGTGTTCAGCCCCTCTTCCTGAAGGCCAAGCGAATCCTGTTCTAACAAGGATGCTGGCCCTGGCACCACACCAGATGCCTGTGAAGAAGGGCGGGGCGGAGAGTGGGAGAACCAAAGATGACCCCTACCCAAGGGTTCATCAGATATTGTGTCCGGAGGGACAAAAATTCCCTCATCCAAAGACAAAAGTGAAGGGGGGCACTGTCTCCTCCCCTCATAGGAAGAAAAGGGTCGCCTCCAAAGATTTGGAGAAACAAGCTCCTAAGATAGGCAAGATGCCTCTATTGGGTGGCTCAGGCTTGGAGGACATCGAAGCACAGTCTCATGACGAGGACAAGCGCCAGGCCAAATCGTAAGTGAACAAAGATGTTTTAAACATATCCCGTTCTTTTCTCGTAATGCTTAGAATATATATTTTTTGCAGTCCGGCATGCAGTCTTCTTCAACAATCCTCTTCCTCGGGGGATGAGGGAGTCCTGGATTAGGGGGTGTTCGGGTAGCCGGACTATACCTTCAGCCGAACTCCTGGACTATGAGGATACAAGATTGAAGACTTCGTCCCGTGTTTGGATGGGACTTTCCTTGGCGTGGAAGGCAAGCTTGCTGATGCAGATATTCAAGATCTCCTACCATTGTAACCGACTCTATGTAACCCTAACCCTATCCGGTGTCTATATAAACCGGAAGGTTGTAGTCCGTAGGCAATCAACTCCATATACAACAATCATACCATAGGCTAGCTTCTAGGGTTTAGCCTTCTTGATCTCGTGGTAGATCTACTGTTGTACTACCCATATCATCAATATTAATCAAGCAGGACGTAGGGTTTTACCTCCATCAAGAGGGCCCGAACCTGGGTAAAACATCGTGTTCCCTGCCTCCTGTTACCATCCGGCCTAGACGCACAGTTCGGGACCCACTACCCGAGATCCGCCGGTTTTGACACCGACATTGGTGCTTTCATTGAGAGTTCCTCTGTGTCGTCGCCTTTAGGCCCGATGGCTCCTTTGATCATCAACAACGATACGCTCCAGGGTGAGACTTTTCTCCCCGGACAGATCTTCGTCTTCGGCGGCTTCGCTCTGCGGGCCAATTCGCTCGGCCACTTGGAGCAGATCGAAAACTACGCCCCTGGCCATCAAGTCAGGTTTGGAAGCTTAAACTACACGGCCGAAATACGCGGAGACTTGATCTTCGATGGGTTCGAGCCACGGCCAAGCGCGTCGCACTATCTCGAGGGGCATGATCTAGCTCTGCCTCCGGACAGTGTCTTGGAGGCCGCACACGCATCGGTTCCGACCCCTAACTCGGAGCCTATTGCGCCAATCGAGGATGAGCGGTTGGACGTCACCTCGGGGGCTTCGATCTAAAAGGCGATCGAGTCGAACGCTAGCCCCGCGCTCTGCATGATCAGTGACTCCAAGGATCCGGACTCCTTTCCGAACTCCGAACCCCCCGCGCCCCTGCCGATCGAATCTGATTGGGCGCCGATAATGGAGTTCACCGCCGCAGACATCTTTCAGCACTCGCCTTTTGGCGATATCCTGAACTCTCTCAAGTCTCGCTCTTTGTTAGGAGAGCCCTAGCCGAACTACGGTGAGTGAGGATGGGATACAGACGATGAAGAAATTCAAAGCCCACCCACCACCCACTTGGTAGCCACTGTCGACAATTTAAACGACATACTCAACTTCGACTCCGGAGACATCGACAGCATGGATGACGATGCAGGAGATACTGACGAACCAACACCCATAGGGCATTGGACAGCCACCTCATCTCACGATGTGTACATGGTGGACACCCCTAAAGGAAGTGACAACGAGGAAAAAGGGGATGGGACGGGAGATCGACTCCCCAAAAGCAATCAAAGCGTCGGCGTAAACACCGACCCAAGCCCCACCTCGACAAAAACCCAGCCATAGAGCAGGACGAGCCGGTAGATGACGAGCAGGCCTTAGAGCAACCATCCGAACAGGGCAACACGGATAGAGAAACCGAATATCCCTCCTCCGGCGAAAACGGCATTCCGGACGACCTCACGCCGGATAAACCTACGGAGCAGAAGAATCTCCACGAGAGGCTCGTTGCAACTGCACGCAGCCTAAAAAAGCAGAAGCGGAAGCTAAAAACAGCGGAAGATGCACTCCGGATTAGATGGAGCAAAGTAATCAATACCGCAGATAAATACGGCGACAGTCGCCGCACTAAAAGCTATCCGAAAAGAAAGCTACTGTCTGAATTCGACGAAGAGGCCCTAGAGCCCTCACATTCAAAAAATGAGAATGCCACACGGTGGTATAGACGACCCCATAAAGTGGCAAGCGGCGCCGCACCTAAATCGGCATGCGACCTACTTAAGGATTCGCATCATGGCCCAGTCAGGTCCATTTATGGGCCAAGAAAGCAAGCTCTCGTAAGCAACGCTATGAAGCCATCATGAGAATCCGGCACACCCAAATACAGGGGCGCCACACACCCCCTATGATTCACTGATGAGGTCCTGGACTATGAATTCCCAGAGGGATTCAAACCCGTAAACATAGAGGCATATGATGGAACAACAGACCCTGGAGTTTGGATCGAGTATTATATCCTCCACATACACATGGCTAGAGGAGATGATCTCCACACCATAAAATATTTACCCCTTAAGCTTAAAGGGCCAGCCCGACATTGGCTTAAAAGCCTTCCCGAAAACACAATTGGAAGCTGGGAAGAGCTCGAGGATGCTTTCCGAGAAAACTTTCAAGGGACCTATGTCTGCCCTCCGGATGCAGACGATCTTAGTCACATAACTCAACAACCCGGAGAATCAGCTCAGCAGTTCTGGAATAGATTCCTCACTAAAAAGAATCAGATAGTCGACTGTCCGGACACCGAAGCCTTAGCAGCTTTCAGGCATAACGTCCGAGACGAATGGCTCGCCAGACACCTTGGCCAAGAAAAGCCAAGAACAATGGCCGCACTAACAAGCCTCATGACCCGCTTTTGTGCAGGGAACGACAGCTGGTTGGCAAGGTGCAGCCCCAGCGACCCAAGTACATCCGAAACTAGGGATGGAAACGGAAAACCGCGACGCAACAAGGACCGTCGCTGGACTAAGGACAAAAGTCCGAAGAGCACGGCAGTCAATGCCGGATTCAAAGGCTCACGACAAAATCAGGAAAAATCGCCCCCCCCCCAGGATAACAGGGACGATCCATCCAACTTAAATAAAATCCTGGACAGGATATGTCAGATACACAGTACTCCCGGGAAGCCTGCTAACCATACCCACAGAGATTGTTGGGTTTTCAAACAATCCGGCAGACTCAATGCCGAACACAAGGGGCTCGACACACCAAGCGAAGACGAGGACGAACCCCAAAAGCAGAGCACCAGGAAACAAAAGAACTTCCCACAAGAAGTAAAAACAGTGAACTCACTTCACATAACAAAACGTGTGGCGCCCGTAAAGGTACGCACCACACGGCCCATCCCCAAAGGGTCCTGCCACTGGTTGTCAAAACCGATCATCTTCGATCAGCTAGATTATTCTAGAAATATCAAGAATGCAGGCTGGACTACCTTGATACTCGATCCAATAATTGGCGGACTCCAGTTTTCAAATGTCCTTATGGACGGCGGCAGTGGACTAAACCTGATATATCAGGATACAATCCATCACATGGGGATAAACCCAGCAAGAATCCGCCGCAGCAAAACCTCCTTTCAAGGGGTAACACCTGGTCCGGACACCCATTGTATGGGTTTCCTCCGGCTCAAAGTCATATTCGGCTCTGCCGATAACTTCCGCCGCGAAAAGCTGACCTTCCATATCGTCCCGTTCTCAAGTCGCTATCAAGCACTACTGGGACGCGAAGCTTTCGCTCGCTTTAACGCAATACCACATTATGCATCTCTTACGCTTAAGATGCCCGGTCCATGAGGCATCATATCTTTGAAGGGGGAGCACTAAAGTGCGCCTCCCCAAGCGGAGGACTGTGCGGCCGCTTTGACAGCCCCACAGCAAAATGGCCTCACCAGCCAGAAAACTTCGAAATAGGTCATTCAAGACCACGAACGCGGATAGACGAGTTCGGTGCAAAATCATCATTGATGCAGGCCTAGTGGCCATATACCCCCGCACTAGGGGCTCCACGCATATACAATAAGAGACAATAAAGCTCAATCTTATATATTTTACTTTATACTTTGTTTATTTTAAACTTTTTCGGCACGACCCGTTTTCAACTCAGTTCCTCTCTTTTACAGATGAACGTCGTGCAGCGCCCGTCCAGGATACGGCACAACGGAGACACAGGCGAAGACGTGCATTAGGGACCCGTCCTAAAGGATTCTTTTTAGATTAAGACCCTGCGTAAACCTTTTTTACTATCTCTTGTTGCTATACATCCCCTGGTTTTTTCTGATATAACCAAGGAGGAGGCTGGCGTCTTGGCATGTGGCCACGTCAAAATTTTTGCACGTACCTGGACACTAGGGGCTTTTTTAATAAAGAGTGTTGTTTCGCCCGCACTCATAAAGACCGAACACCTTAGGGAGTGTTCGGCGTCGTGAGTTTTGGCATTATATGCATCGGCTCCGAATCATGTCTTTGGTCAAATGTTGGGTTGCCCGGCTCCTGAGTTCGGCTACCTTACGTTCCGCTCTATCGGCTAAGGTAGCACCAGGAGAACTACTGCGATTGTGCCCCGGTTCGGTCGGGAAAGCACCTTAGTAGAGAATGCCGAAAACTGACTGTCATGATGTAGCGTGAGACTGGTCAGCCACTCGATGACCTATCGGAATCTATCGGATTCCTCCGCTTTAACGAAGGGCCGCTTCCCGGTCAGGCACATACGCGCCCCGAACTCGGGCGAGCGCAGTCGCCACCAAGGAGATACCTAAATAGTCTCACTGTCAAGCTCCTATGGCTAACTGAAAGTGTTAAAGCATTATAGTCCGGTTGCCTGGCCCGCTGCGCTATCACCTCCTTTGTAGGACCAAGATGTTGGTTTAAGTGTGAAAATGCGTCTTCTGCGAGCACCCCGCACTATATGCGTAGGGGCTGAAGCCAACGACTACCATCTTTCAGATTTTGTATATATATATATCTTAAAACGGCCACACAGGAGGTGTTCCCAATACTTGAAGGCACAAGTATAAAAAGGCCACTACAGTTTATCAAAATATTACTTTATAATTACATATGTTATCATAACATAGCATCTTTCGAGCACTGCGTCTCTATTACACGAGCGCCTTCAAGGACTTCCTGAAAATAGTGCTCGGAGGGTACTCGCCTTTTGTCCGAATCTCGGGATGCAACAATGGTGGTCTCCATCTCTGCCCAGTATGTCTTGACACGAGCAAGAGCCATCCTTGCGCCCTCTATGCATGCTGACCTCTTCATTGCATTAATACGCGGCACCGCATCAAGGAATTGCTGCACCAAGCTGAAATAACTCTTCGGCTCCGATCTCCCCGGCCACAGATGACCCATGACGTACTTCATGGCGAGTCCGGACAACCTATTCAGTTCGGCCCATTGAGCCAAACGATCGTCCACTACCAGCGGACGCTCTGGATTGTGAAACTGCGACCATAAAAGCTTTTCCACTTCGCGATCTTTCTGATCTCGAAAGTGTTCGGTCGCCTCAGCAGCACTCGCTGCCAAATCCAGATAGGTATCCTCCACACTCCACATCCGGTCCAACAGAGCAAACTTCGGATCGCAAAATTTCCTTCGCAGCATAAAGGGCTTTCCAGCCGCAATCTGTTCGGCCTGACGCAGCTCCTCCTTCGCAGCTCTCATCGCAGAGCGCGCGTCCTTGGCATTGGCAATGGCCTTCTCTAAGTCCGTCTGTTTCTCCTGGTCTTCTTTCTCAAGAAGTCTGCAATGGTCTGCATCACTCTTTAACTTTTCGGCCATCTCGGCCATCTCTTCCTTGCTTCGGCAATGAGCAGCCTGTTCGGCTCTCAGCTCTTCAAGGGCTTTCTTGGCAGCCGCATCACTTTCTCTGGCTTGTTCTTTAGCTCGGGCAAGTTCTGCCCTAAGACTCTCCACGGCGGCCGCACCATCTGCGTCAAGCACACACATCATAAGACACTGGCATAAAACTCTTCTTACCTGATGCCGCCTGAGGAATTACATACCTTGAGCCTCATCAAGCCGCTTGTTGACAAGCGCGATGTCGGCATCTGCCACGTCCAGTTGCCGCTTTAGTTCGGCAAAATCATCAGTTCGGCTCAATTTCGGACACCCCGCCGCCTACATTCAAAGGCGACATCTTAGACCTGGGATTATGATCCTCCGCGTGCCGTCATTTCTTGACAACGCGCAGAGTCTCAGGGGCTACTATCTACACAGGGCGCATCTTATTCATGCGCAACTGACAAAAGTGTACATTATCTAATGTACCTCAAAACCCGTCAGTAAACTTTTGACGGCCTCATGCAATCCGCTCTCTGCGGATGAGATCCTTTCAATCACCGTGCCCATCAATGCATGGTGCTCCTCTGAGATAGAAGCTCGCCCCAGCAGAATCTTTAGCTCCTCTGACTGAGCACCAGACGGTGCCGGACTTGTCCCACGACCTCTTTCAAAGGCCGGACGCGGAGAACCTCGGGGGGCCACATAGCTATCTTCCGCCCCTGCCGGATTCGGAGAAACCCTCCGCGACGACACCTCAGGGTCGCCCGCCTCGCTAGGCGGCACGGCAGGGGGAGGTGTCCCGCTCTCCATCATCTCCGGAAGGAGATCCCTCGAAGACGATCTCTGCTGAGAAGGGCTGAGGTCCGAGCTACAAGGTAAAAATTCGGTTAATCTTCTCAGATCTAAATCAAGGATTTCCCTCATCCCTCAAAAGGAAAATCTTTCTCTACTTACGGCTCGCTGGAGGGCTGATCCCCTTGAGGGCGTAGTCCGTCCGAGGAACTCCCCGGCGTCGGACCCTCTGACGAGGATTTTTTCCCCCGCTTCGAGGCCATGGCTTCCGGGTCGTCAGAGGCAGCTCTCTTCTTCCCCTTAGGAGAGGAATTGTCGGTTCCTCCCTTCGGAGCAGCCTCCTTCGAGGAGGCCATAGTTTCCTTGTCCTCCCCCTTGCTTCCCTCCAAAGGCATTATCTCCAGCATCCTGACCAGCACGGGATCCGGCCTGGTTTCGGGAAGGGGAGCCGATCACCTGATCAGCTTTGCCTTCGCTATCCACTCCTGTTTAAAAGGACGGCTCTTTTAGGGGCAAGTTTATGACAATTATACGGAAAGAAGGTCCGGGCACAAGGTTGCTTACTTGAGTATCCGGGCGATTGCAGCTTAGGCCTGCGTCCTCGGTTAAATCCGGACACATCACTCGTGATCCGAAGAACAGTTTATACATCTCCGCGGGCGTTGCGCCCATGAAATTCTGGAGAGCTCGCGGTCCCTCTGGATTAAACTCCCACAGGCGAAGGGAGCGACGTTTGCCGGGCAATATTCGGCGAATCAGCATGACCTGCGTCACCTTGACCAGGCTGAGGTCTCCTTCCAAGAGATCCTTAATGCGGCCCTGTAACAAGGGCACGTCTTTGGGCAAACCCCAATCTAACCCTCTGTTGACCCATGACGCTAGCCGTGGTGGGGGACCCGAGCGAAAGGCAGGTGGTGCCACCCACTTGGTGCTCCGGGGAGCGGTGATATAAAACCACTCTCGTTGCCACAAGCCTAGATCCTCTTGAAAAGAGCCCTCGGGCCATGGAGCATCAGCATTTTTGCTTATAACAGCGCCTCCGCACTCTGCATGCCGTCCCTTGATCATCTTCGGCTCCACTTTGAAGGTCTTGAGCCATAATCCGAAGTGAGGGGTAACACGGAGGAACGCTTCGCATACAACGATAAACGAGGAGATATGGAGGATGGACTCCGGAGCTAAGTCATGAAATTCCAGCCCGTAATAAAACAGCAGTCCCCTCACAAAGGGATCCATCGGGAAGCCTAACCCCCGAAGGAAGTGAGACACGAACACTACGCTCTCACCGGGCTGGGGACTGGGGATAGCCTACCTTTGAACAGGCAACCGTGCGAAATTTCGGCGGTCAAGAACTTAGCCTCTCTCAACTTTAGCACGTCCTCCTCCGTGACGGAGGAGGGCATCCATCGGCCTTGAAGGTCGGAACCGGACATTGTCGAAGGTCTGAGGCGCCCGGAATCTGGAGCCTAGGGTGTTGGAACTCGAGGCGACGGGCGAACTCATTTTGGGATTGGAGAAAAGGAGTAAGGCCCTGGTCTCTTTATAAGAGGTTGAATACCAGGAGCCCTCCCCGTAACCGTTTGGGTCTCACCTTTAATCGAGAAAACATGCTAACGGGCAAGATTGGGTTACCCATGTCCGTATTGATGAGAATCCCGTGAAAGGGGGGCACACGATCTCTGCTTTGACAAGACGTGCCAAGGAAACTGCCTACAAAACACGCTGAGGTGGAAAAGTGAAATCGATTCAAGTAAAGGACTTGGCTGAGGTGTGATGACGCACTGCGGAATACGTCAGCAGATTTGATTTGTGTTAATATTATTCTCTCTATGGCAATACATGGAAGCTTATTTTTGCAGAGCCGGACACTACTCTTGGTGTTTACAATCTTCTATGAAGGACTTGGAGGAGGAACCCGCCTTGCAATGCCGAAGACAATTTGCGCGCCGGACTCGTCGTCATTGAAGCCTGGTTCAGGGGCTACTGAGGGAGTCCTGGATTAGGGGGTGTTCGGGTAGCCGGACTATACCTTCAGCCGGACTCCTGGACTATGAAGATACAAGATTGAAGACTTCGTCCCGTGTCCGGATGGGACTTTCCTTGGCGTGGAAGGCAAGGTTGGCGATGCAGATATTCAAGATCTCCTACCATTGTAACCGACTCTATGTAACCCTAACCCTATCCGGTGTCTATATAAACCGGAGGGTTGTAGTCCGTAGGCAATCAACTCCATATACAACAATCATACCATAGGCTAGCTTCTAGGGTTTAGCCTCCTTGATCTCGTGGTAGATCTACTCTTGTACTACCCATATCATCAATATTAATCAAGCAGGACGTAGGGTTTTACCTCCATCAAGAGGGCCCGAACCTGGGTAAAACATCGTGTTCCCTGCCTCCTGTTACCATCCGGCCTAGACGCACAGTTCGGGACCCACTACCCGAGATCCGCCGGTTTTGACACCGACAGGGGACCTTCTCCTAGAGATGATGGAAAGCGAGACGCCTCCACCGGCCTCTCCGCCCAATAGGGCGGATGACTTCGAGGTGTCATCGCGGAGGGTCTCTCGCGACCAACAGGTGGTGCGAGGGATGATGAAGACATTACCCGAAGGTGACACTTCGGTGGCCCAGGGTCCGGGGACCAACAATGAAGGCCCTGAACAGTCTAGTCTACAGTCGGATACGAATGAACGGATCCCTTCAAAGGGAGGACGTACTCCTATAGAAACCTCCGGAGACCCAGAGGCGCCGGATATATTGACGAACATGCTACGACAGGCGTCCGTCTCAGAGGAACATCGTACCTTGATGGGCAAGGTGGTCGAAAAGATCATGTCCACGAAAAGCGGATTGAATGAGGCCTTTGTGGGCCTACTAAGAGGCTTCAAGGTTTGTGATGTAATGTTTTCAACTATATTTTATTTGCAAAGATGCACCTGTGTATAGGTAGTAGCCCCTAAGACTCGGGTTGGCTTCCCATGGGAGGCGAACGGAGGATCAACAAGAAATATTCAAGGACTAATCTGATTAACTTGAACACAGGCTGCCTCCCCCTGGCTACTTCCCAGAGTACGGATATTGTCGAGCTACAAAGGAAGCTTGATCTGGCCCAGGATGACATCGCGTTAATCAATATGCGTCTTGACGAGGCGCAAGGTATGTATTCGGGGCAGTCCCTTCACATACATTTTTGTGATATAAGCATGACGCTGAAAGTTATATACTAGAATATGCATGGCTGCAGTTGGTGCTGCCGCCGTTGAAATTCTTCGGGCAGAGCAGGCCCGGGCCAAGGAGCAGGCCCGGTTTAGTAATGCGGCTGCCGAAAAGGCATCGGCTGAGTTAAAATCCGAACAAGCTGCTCGACGCCAAGATGAGGAGAAGATATCCACGATGGCGCTCGAACTAAAAAATTCTGCTAGCCGCTATGAACTTCTTGAGAAGGAAAATGAAGCCAAAACGGCTGAACTTGACAAGGCCTTACGAGAGGTGATATGTCTCCGTCGTATCTACTTTTCCAAACACTTTTGCCCTTGTTTTGGACTCTAACTTGCATGATTTGAATGGAACTAACCAAGACTAACGTTGTTTTCAGCAGAATTGCCATGGTGTTATTTTTGTGCAGAAATAAAAGTTCTCGGAATGACCTGAAAATCAACGGAGATTATTTTTGGAATATATAAAAAATACTGGAAGAAAGATCCGCGTCAGGGGGCCCACACTCTGTCCACGAGGGTGGGGCGCGCCTACGCCCCCTGGGCGCGCCCCCTGCCTCGTGGGCCCCCTGACGCTCCACCGACCTCAACTCCAACTCCATATATTCGTGTTCGGGGAGAAAAAAATCAGAGAGAAGGATTCATCGCATTTTACGATACGGAGCCGCCGGCAAGCCCTAAACTCTCTCGAGAGGGCTAATCTGGAGTTTGTTCGGGGCTCCGGAGAGGGGAATCCATCGCCATCGTCATCATCAACCTTCCTCCATCACCAATTTCATGATGCTCACTGCCGTGCGTGAGTAATTCCATCGTAGGCTTGCTGGACGGTGATGGGTTGGATGAGATTTATCATGTAATCGAGTTAGTTTTGTTAGGGTTTGATCCCTAGTATCCACTATGTTCTGAGATTGATGTTGCTATGACTTTGCTATGCTTAATGCTTGTCACTAGGGCCCGAGTGCCATTATTTCAGATCTGAACCTATTATGTTTTCATGAATATATGAGAGTTCTTGATCCTATCTTGCAAGTCTATAGTCAGCTATTATGTGTTATGATCCGTTAACCCCAAAGTGACAATAATCGGGATACTTACCAGTGATGACCGTAGTTTGAGGAGTTCATGTATTACCTATGTGTTAATGCTTTGGTCCGGTACTCTATTAAAAGGAGGCCTTAATATCCCTTAGTTTCCAATAGGACCCCACTGCCACGGGAGGGTAGGACAAAAGATGGCATGCAAGTTCTTTTCCATAAGCACGTATGACTATATTCGGAATACATGCCTACATTACATTGATGAACTGGAGCTAGTTCTGTGTCATCCTATGTTATAACTATTGCACGATCGATCGCATCTGACATAATTCTCCATCACCGATCCAATGCCTATGAGCTTTCCATATATTGTTCATCGCTTATTTACTTTTCCACTGCTACTGTTACAATCACTACAAAACCCAAGAATATATCTTTTGCTACCGTTACCTTTTGCCACTGTTACCACTACTATCATATTACTTTGCTACTAAATACCTTGCTACAGATATTAAGTTTCCAGGTGTGGTTGAAACAACTGAGCTGCTAATACTTGAGAATATTATTTGGTTCCCCTTGTGTCGAATCAATAAATTTGGGTTGAATACTCTACCCTCGAAAACTGTTGCGATCCCCTATACTTGTGGGTTATCAAGAACATTTTCTGGCACTGTTGCTGGGGAGCATAGCTCTATTCTTTGAGTCACTCGGGATTTATATTTGCTTATCACTATGAAGAACTAGAAAGATCAAAGAACCAAAATTTATCCCTCAACTACGAGGGGAGGTAAGGAACTGCCATCTAGCTCTGCACTTGATTCACCTTCTTTTGTGAGTAAACTTGCGACACCTACACCTGCTATTCATTCTGATATGTCGCATGATATTGATGATGCCACTTCTGCTTTGCATGATACTTATGATGAAACTACTTCTATGCTTGATACTACTATGCCACTAGGTGAATTTCTTGATGAACAACTTGCTAAGGCTAGAGAGAATGAAATTATTGAAACTGATAATATTGATGAAAGTGATGATGAAGATTCTCCCCCTAGATATGAATTGGCTGTTGTTCCTGAGGGTTATGTTATGGATGAACAAACTGCTAGAGACTTTCTTGCCTGCAATGATAGAAGTGATCTTAAGAAACTATTAGTTAAGCTGAAAGAAAAATCTCTGAATGCTAGAATGAAATATGATCCTCCTTATGCTACTTCACCTATCTTTATTACTGACAAGGATTATGATTTCTCTGTCGATCCTGAGTTAATTACTTTGGTTGAATCTGATCCTTTCTATGGCTATGAATCTGAAAATGTTGTGGCACATCTTACTAAATTAAATGATATAGCTACCCTATTCACTAATGATGAGAAAACTCGCTACTATTATATCCTTAAATTATTTCTATTCTCATTGAAGGGTGATGCTAAGATATGGTTTAATTCTCTTGATCCTGGTTGTGTGCATAGTCTCCAGGATATGATTTACTACTTCTCTACTAAATATTTCCCCGCTCATAAGAAACAAGCTGCTTTAAGGGAAATATATAATTTTGTGCAAATTGAAGAAAAGAGTCTCCCACAAGCTTGTGGGAGGCTTCTCCAATTACTTAATGCTTTGCCTGATCATCCTCTCAAGAAAAATGAAATACTTGATATCTTTTATAATGGACTAACCGATGCTTCCAGAGATTTCCTAGATAGTTGTGCTGGTTGTGTTTTTAGGGAAAGAACAGTTGATCAAGCTGAATTGCTATTCAATAATATGTTAACTAATGAAAATAATTGGACACTTCCTGAACCAACTCCTGAGCCAACTCCGAAGAAAAGGGGTATTCTATTTCTTAGTCCTGAAGATATGCAAGAGGAAAAGAAATCTATGAAAGAAAAGGGTATTAAAGTTGAAGATGTTAAGAATTTACCTCCTGCTGAAGAAATACATGGTCTTAATTTGCCGCCCGTTGAAGAAATACATGGTCTTGATAAGCCGACACAGGTAGTAAAGGTAAATTCTCTCTATAGATATGATAAAGCTGAAATCCCTCCTACTAAGTTTGCTAGCCAATGCTTAGATGAGTTTGAAAATTTTATGGTTAAACAAGAAGACTTCAGTGCTTATATTGGTAGCCAATTGAAACATAATGCTTATATGATTGACCACTTGAGTGATTATATGGCTAGAGTTAAAGGTGAGCTTAAACTCATTAGTAAACATGCTTCTATGGTTACCACTCAAGTAGAACAAGTACTTAAAGCTCAGAATGATTTGCTCAATTAAATAATAAGAAGAATGATAATGTTGTTAGAGTTATGACTAGAGGTGGTAAAATGACTCAGGAGCCTTTGTATCCTGAGGGCCACCCTAAGAGAATTGAGCAAGATTCTCAAAGAGCTAATATGGATGTACCTAGTCCTTCTAAAAGGAAGAAAAAGAAAATTGATAGGACTTTGCATGCTTCTAGTGAACCTGTTATTTACACACCTGAGAATCCTAATGATATTTCTATATCTGATGCTGAAACACAATCTGGTAATGAACACGAACCTAGTGATAATGTTAATGATGGTGTTCATGTTGATGCTCAACCTAGCAATGATAATGATGTAGAGATTGAACCTGTTGTTGATCTTGATAACCTACAATCAAAGAATCAACGTTATCATAAGAGAGACTTTGTTGCTAGGAAGCGCGGTAAAGAAAGAGAACCATGGGTTCAGAAACCCATGCCCTTTCCTCCTAAACCATCCAAGAATAAGGATGATGAGGATTTTGAGCGCTTTGCTAAAATGATTAGACCTATCTTTTGCGTATGCATTTAACTGATATGCTTAAAATGAACCCTTATGCAAAATTCATGAAGGATATTGTTACTAATAAAAGAAAGATACCGGAAGCTGAAATTTCCACCATGCTTGCTAATTATACTTTTAAGGCTAGAATACCAAAGAAACTTGGAGATCCAGGAGTACCAACTATACCATGCTCCATTAAAAGAAACTATGTTAAAACTGATTTATGTGATCTTCGAGCCGGTGTTAGTGTTATGCCTCTCTCTTTATATCGTAGACTTGATTTGAATAAGTTGACACCTACTGAAATATCTTTGCAAATGGCTGATAAATCAACTGCTATACCTGTCGGTATTTGTGAGGATGTGCCTGTTGTGGTTGCAAACGTTACTATCTTAACGGACTTTGTTATTCTTGATATTCCCGAGGACGATAGTATGTCTATTATCCTTGGAAGACCCTTTTCGAATACTCCAGGGGCTGTTATTGATTACAACAAAGGCAATGTCACTTTTCATGTTGATGGTAATGAGCATACGGTACACTTTCCGAGGAAACAACCTCAAGTCCACAGTATTAATTCTATTGGAAAAATTTCAACAATCACTATTGGAGGTTTGAATTTCCCTCTTCCTACTGTCAAGAAGAAATATGATATTCTTATTGTTGGGGATGTGCATATCCCCGTTGAGGTAACATGGTGTTATTCGAAATTTCTCCGGTTCCATGTTATTCGGAATGAGTTTGTTAACAAGACTTGATCAACCTTGTTAGTGGATTCCTTTTGATGAGCATGAGATGGATGAATTTAGAAAACACAACTCTCTGTACCCTCTTTTTACTTTATGTTATTTATATTAAATAAAGAAAAAATAGTATTTTTTCTGTCTGTTTTCTGAATTATCCATGCAATAAAAATACCCCAAAAATAAAAGTTCTCCAAATGCCCTGAAAATTAAATATGATTTTTTTCTAGAATATTTGAGAATATCTGGCACTGAGAACACACTAGGGGGAGCAAGCACCTGGCCACGAGGGTCCAGGGCGCGCCCACCCCCCTGGGTGCGCCCCCCTGCCTCATGGGCCCATGGTGGCTCCCCTCCACTTATTCCAGCCACCACACACTCCTTCTTCCTCCCAAAAAATCACCAACCAGCTCAAGCACGAGTTCTAGCTCATCTTGCTGCCATTTTTGATCTCCTAGCTCAAAGCTCCATTCACAAAACTGCTTTGGGCGATTGTTCTTTGGTATGTGACTCCTCCAATGGTCCAATTAGTTTTTGTTCTAGTGCTTTATTCATTGCAAATTTTTGCTACTTAGGTGACCCTGTTCTTGAGCTTGCATGTCAAATTTATGTGGTCAAAAGTAGTTTTAATGCATGATATTGCCTCTAGGCACTTGTAGGAGTAGTTGCTATCAATACTGTTGAGTTTGGTTCACTTTTATTTTGAGTTACTAAAAAATTCAGAAATTTTCAGAAAAGGATGAAGAGATTTTTGAGGGGCTCATCGAGCCGAACCTTGAAGGATAAACAAAGTGAAGAGAACAAGAAGCCCAAGTATAATCTCCCTCGCACCACAGAGGTTCGGCCTTGTGAATGGCCTTGTGATGATTTCTTGAGAGCAGTCGGGATTTATGATGATTTCTATGAGTTGGATGAGAATGCAGGCCTCACCGCCTTCCTCCACGACCAACGTGAACAGTATCTCTTACTCACCAATATCTTTGTGCAAAACTTTCATTTCCATGCTAGGAGCTCACCACCTTCGGTGAAATTTTATTTATATGATGAGCATAATGAGATGTCACTTCATGATTTTTGTCGGGTTTGTTTGATCCCTTTTGAAGGCAGCGTAGAGGAACCACTTCGTGATGACGTGGAAGGATTTATTAATATGATTGTTGTAGGGGAAGCGAGGAAAGTTTCCGATGCAAGAATCACTAGAATACATTTTCCTATTTTACGTTACTTTGCAATATTTGCTAGTAGATGCTTAATTGGTCGCGGAAACTGTGGCAACCTTAGTGCCCCTGATATTGTTATTTTGTTCCATGCCTTGTTCCATGATGACACATTTAGTCTGGATGCTATTGTTCCAAAGCGGTTAAATCTTAACCGTACTAAGGGCCCCATCTTGGGAGGTATCTTCACCTCGTGCCTCGCTACACATTTTAACATACCTATTAGGCATTATGAGAAAGAAGAAAAGTTGTTGCCTCCTATTTTTTCTAGACTATAAGAGTATGGTAGCACATGATTTTATCGTTAAGAATAAGGAAAAGATGCTTAAGTACAAGCTGATATTTGAAAAAAATCACCCTGAGACTATTACTTTGCTTGCTCCTTCCTTGTTTGACTTATCTGCAAGCAAGTACCTTGTTCCGCCGGAGGCCATTCACGCCTACCGAAACCCCACACCAGCTACAGAGCCAGAGCCAGAACCACAATTTGATCCTCACCGACAATCTGTTTATCAGTGGAATCCGGAAGAGATCGCCAACCAGTGGCACCAGGAGGATCCTTCTCAGTATGACCCCAACTATAACTTTGGATATCCGCCAGGCCAGCCGTGGCCATAGACCAACTTAGGCCAAAAGCTTAAGCTTGGGGGAGTACGTATTTCTCACCGACATTACATTTATGTTCACACACTCATGCTAGTTGTCGGTGCTCATACTTTTTCTTTGTAATATCCATGCTAGTTTATTTCCCTTTTATGCTTTCTTCTTGTGTGTTTGAAAAACCTTAAGAAAAACCAAAAAAATTAGTTGTAGCTTTTAGTTAGTTTACTTTCCATGTCTGTAGTAGTGGTAATTAAAAAGAAAACCTAAACCGATTTCTCGTTCTTCTTTTGCTTGTTGGGAGCTTTCCCGTGTAAATAGTTTTGTTTCTTTTCTTTCCTTTGGGGGTCAAGAGGAGAAGACCATGATGAAAATGTTGAGTGGCTCTTATATGCATTATTGTTGATCTAACAAAGAGCCCATATTACCTTGTCTTCTCTCTTGAATTGAATGCTTGCAGATTCTAGCTTAGTCCAATGCATGTGCACTATTATTATTATCCACACTATTCGGTCATGCAAGTGAAAGGCAATAATGATGATTATACGATGAACTTATTGAGATAAGAAAAGCTGGTATGAACTCGACCTCTCTTGTTTTTGTAAATATGATTAGTTCATCGTTCCTGATTCAGCCTATTATGAAAGAAACATATTTGCAATGACAATTAGAGATTATAGTTGCTTATGCCATGCTTAATTAGCTAGGATATTATAATGGTTTACCTTGCGTTCCAACATGCTATTAAAATGGTTGTGATGTGGTAGGATAGGGTGGTATCCTCTTTTGAATGTTTCGAGTGGCTTGACTTGGCACATGTTCATGCATGTAGTTGAAACAAAATCAACATAGCCTCTACGATATTTATGTTCATGGTGAATTATGTCCTACTCATGCTTGCATTCGGTGTTGATTAATTTTAATGCATGTTCATGACTATTGTCGCTCTCTAGTTGGTCGCTTCCCAGTCTTTTTCTAGCCTTCACTTGTACTAAGCGGGAATACTGCTTGTATATCCAATTCCATAAAACCCAAAGTTGTTCCATATGAGTCCACCATACCTACCTATATACGGCATCTACCTGCCATTCCAATTAAATTTGTATGTGCCAAACTCTAAACCTTCAAATAAACATTATGTTTTGTATGCTCGAATAGCTCATGTATGAACTAGGGTTGTCTTTATCTTCCATGCTAGGTGTGTTATTCTCAAGAGGAGTGGACTCCGCTCCTCACTCACGAGAAAATGGATGGTCACCGGGATTCCCAGTCCCATGCTTTATGCAAATCAAATCAAAATAACTGCAAACAAAACTCCCCAGGGACTCTTGTTAGTTGGAGGCACTCGTTGTTTCGAGCAAGCCATGGATTGATGCTTGTTGGTGGAGGGGGAGTATAAACTTTACCATTCTGTTTGGGAACCGCCTATAATGTGTGTAGCATGGAAGATATCGAGATCTCTTAGTAGTTATGTTGACAATGAAAGTATACCGCCCAAAATATTATTCATATCTATTTCAAAATCGAGCTCTGGCACCTATACAAATCCCTGCTTCCCTCTGCGAAGGGCCTATCCATTTACTTTTTATGTTGATTCATCATCCTCTTATTAAAAAGCACCAGTTGGAGAGCACCACTGTCATTTGCATCCATTACTGTTAGTTTACATTGAGTATGACTGTGACTGGATCTCTTTTACCATGAATTACAATGTCTAGTCAGTCCTTGATCTTTAAAGGTGCTCTGCATTTATGTTTTGCGGTCTCAGAAAGGGCTAGCGAGATACCACCCAGTTATATCATATTATGATTGTTTTGAGAAAGTGTTGTCATCCGAGATTCATTATTATTGCTCGCTAGTTGATTATGCCATTGATATGAGTAAACATGAGACCTAAATGTTATTGTGAATATGGTTAGTTCATAATCTTTGCTGAAAACTTGAATGCTGGCTTTACATATTTACAACAAGAAGAGCAAAGAGAGTTTGTAAAAGTTTTTATTTATCACTTTCAGTTTATCAATTGAATTGCTTGAGGACAAGCAAAGGTTTAAGCTTGGGGGAGTTGATACGTCTCCGTCGTATATACTTTTCCAAACACTTTTGCCCTTGTTTTGGACTCTAACTTGCATGATTTGAATGGAACTAACCCGGACTGATGCTGTTTTCAGCAGAATTGCCATGGTGTTATTTTTGTGCAGAAATAAAATTTCTCGAAATGACCTGAAAATCAGCGGAGATTATTTTTCGAATATATAAAAATACTGGAAGAAAGATCCACGTCAGGGGGCCCACACCCTGTCCACGAGGGTGGGGGCGCGCCCCCCTGCCTCGTGAACCCCCTGACGCTCCACCGACCTCAACTCCAACTCCATATATTCGTGTTCGGGGAGAAAAAAATCAGAGAGAAGGATTCATCATGTTTTATGATACAGAGTCGCCACCAAGCCCTAAACTCTCTCGGGAGGGCTGATATGGAGTCCGTTCGGGGCTCCGGAGAGGGGAATCTGTCGCCATCGTCATCATCAACCTTCCTCCATCACCAATTTCATGATGCTCACCATCGTGCGTGAGTAATTCCATTGTAGGCTTGCTGGACGGTGATGGGTTGGATGAGATTTATCATGTAATCGAGTTAGTTTTGTTAGGGTTTGATCCCTAGTATCCACTATGTTCTGAGATTGATGTTGCTATGACTTTGCTATGCTTAATGCTTGTCACTAGGGCCCGAGTGCCATGATTTTAGATCTGAACCTATTATGTTTTCATCAATATATGAGAGTTCTTGATCCTATCTTGCAAGTCTATAGTCAGCTATTATGTGTTATGATCCGTTAACCCCGAAGTGCCAATAATCGGGATACTTACCGGTGATGACCGTAGTTTGAGGAGTTCATGTATTCATTGTGTGTTAATGCTTTGGTCCGGTACTCTATTAAACGGAGGCCTTAATATCCCTTAGTTTCCAATAGGACCCCGCTGCCACGGGATGGTAGGACAAAAGATGTCATGCAAGTTCTTTTCCATAAGCATGTATGACTATATTCGGAATACATGCCTATATTACATTGATGAACTGGAGCTAGTTCTGTGTTACCCTACGTTATGACTGTTACATGATCGATCGCATCCGGCATAATTCTCCATCACTGATCCAATGCCTACGAGCTTTCTATATACTGTTCTTCGCTTATTTACTTTTCCGCTGCTACTGTTACAATCACTACAAAACCCAAAAATATTACTTTTGCCACCGTTACCACTACTATCATATTACTTTGCTACTAAACACTTCGCTGCAAATATTAAGTTTCCAGGTGTGGTTGAATTGACAACTCAGCTGCTAATACTTGAGAATATTTTTTGGCTCCCCTTGTGTCGAATCAATAAATTTGGGTTGAATACTCTACTCTCGAAAACTGTTGCGATCCCCTATACTTGTGGGTTATCAAGAGGCGAGAGAAGCACGGTCTGAATCCAGAGCAGCCCGTGAGGAGATCCGGCAAGCTGGGGAGATTGCGACTGGTATGCTCTTTCTATTACAGACTAAGTTCCGCGATCCAAATTATGCTCAGCTTAACCAAGTGAGGAGTTCTCTAGACGTGATTTTGGACCTGCTGAAGAGTTCATCCGATGCGGCGCAGTTTTACCGAGCGCAAGAGGGGTATGCAATGGAGAAGCTTTTCTGGTCACAGTTTGGCGTATCAAAACGCCCTCTGCTGCTGAATGAACAGATGTCCCAATGGGCCGAGCTTCACAGGATGTCCGGTGCTACCATGAAGAGCGTCATACTTCAGCTATGGTTGATTGAGCTGATTCCGAATAGCTATTTTGGCTTGGTGCAGCGGCTTGCTGATGCGGTGCCACGTATCAACGCCGTGACGCGGTCGGCGTGCATTGAAGGTGCACGGTTGGCCTTTGCCCGAGTCAAGACATACTGGGGGAAGATAAAGGCCGTCGATGTTGCAGTGTAGGGTCCACCTAAGGGAAAGGACCATCACGCACCAGAGCATTACTTTGAGGACGTCTTAGGGGCTTCCCGCTTGATAGAGGGTCAATGTTTGAAAGGCATAATATTCGAGGGAATTCTTTACGAATTGTAAAAGACAATTCTGGTAATCAGTCTATATTTTTATTTTGCCTAAAGGCTTTTGTTCCTCCTGTGCGGCCGTTTGTATATGATCTGAAAGTTTTCCAGTCGTCGGCTTCAGCCCCCTCATAGGAAGTATGGGGGTGTTCTAAAAAGCATCTGATCACTCTTGACCCCACGTCCAATCGATCGCCACGCGTCGAGCGGGGCCGCAGGCTGTTGGGGCCCGCGGCGCTCTGCACTTGCCCTTTGGCTTTGCCTTGAAGCCAAGTCCGAGCGCGCCTTGGGCCCGGGGGCTACTGTCGGCATCCTCGGAACGGGGGTCCCCAGACTTGCCTGCCTACGGCCCACGGTGTGGCTCCACCAGCGGACCTGTACGGCCCATCTTCACCAGCAAACACTCAAGACCCACGCGAGGGGCCAAGCCTCACGAGGGGCCAAGCCTCGCGAGGCGGACGATGCAAGACCTCCTCAGGAGCGGCCTCACCAGGCTGGCTCGCGAGGGGCGGAGAGACCATGGCAAGGGACACCTCGCGAGGTTCCTGTGATGCAAGCCATGACGACTGGAGCCAGGCGGGCGCCAGCGCGCGCAGTGTCCTTGTTTCCTCTTTGGTGTTAAAGAGGCAAGCGCAGGCGAGGAGTCCCGAGGCATCAGGAAAAGGTTTCCATATCGGTGCAACAAGACCAAGACCAGTAGGACGGCAGGGCGGAGGTCACCGTGGAGCCCAAGACGGCGTCACCACCAGAGCCTTTGGCAGGCAAAGACTACTTTTGTAAGGATAATTTGTACTAGTTGTCTCCCTTCGAATTTGGCCATTGTGGGATCCCTTCCCGCTCAATATTTGGGAAGAGGACTGGGGCCTCTATAAATAGGAAAAGCCACTGATAACCCACAAGTATAGGGGATCACAATAGTTTTCGAGGTAGAGTATTCAACCCAAATATATTGATTCGACATAAGGGGAGCCAAAGAATATTCTCAAGTATTAGCAGCTAAGTTGTCAATTCAACCACACCTAGAAACTTAATATTTGCAGCAAAGTGTTTAGTAGAAAAGTAATATGATAGTAGTGGTAACGGTAGCAAAAGGTAATGATAGAAAAAGTAATGTTTTTGGTATTTTGTAGTGATGATAGCAATAGCAACGGAAAAGTAAATAAGCGAAGAACAATATATGGAAAGCTCGTAGGCAATGGATCGGTGATGGAGAATTATGTCGGATGCGGTTCATCATGTAACAATCAAAACATAGGGTGACACAGAACTAGCTCCAGTTTATCAATGTAATGTAGGCATGTATTCTGAATATAGTCATACGTGCTTATGGAAAAGAACTTGCATGACATCTTTTGCCCTACCCTCCCATGGCAGCGGGGTCCTAATGGAAACTAAGGGATATTAAGGCCTCCTTTTAATAGAGTACCGGACCAAAGCATTTACACATAGTGAATACATGAACTCCTCAAACTACGGTCATCACCGGTAAGTATCCCGATTATTGCACTTCGGGGTTAACGGATCATAACACATAATAGGTGACTATAGACTTACAAGATAGGATCAAGAACTCTCATATATTGATGAAAGCATAATAGGTTCAGATCTGAAATCATGGCACTCGGGCCCTAGTGACAAGCATTAAGCATAGCAAAGTCATAGCAACATCAATCTCAGAACATAGTGGATACTAGGGATCAAACCCTAACAAAACTAACTCGATTACATGATAGATCTCATCCAACCCATCACCGTCCAGCAAGCCTACGATGGAATTACTCACGCACGGCAGTGAGCATCATGAAATTGGTGATGGAAGATGGTTGATGACGACGATGGCGACGGATTCCCCTCTTCGGAGCCCCGAACGGACTCCAGATCAGCCCTCCCGAGAGGTTTTAGGGCTTGGCGGTGGCTCCGTATTGTAAAACACGATGAATTCTTCTCTCTGATTTTTTCTCCCCGAAACCAAATATATAGAGTTGGAGTTGAGGTTGGAGGAGCTCCAGGGGGCCCACGAGGTAGGGGGCACGCCCCCCACCCTTGTGGACAGGTGGTGGGCCCCCAGGTCTTCATCTTTTGCAAGGATTTTTTATTATTTCCAAATAGATGTTCCGTGAAGTTTCAGGTCATTCCGAGAACTTTTGTTTCTGCACATAAATAACACCATGGCAATTCTGCTGAAAACAGCGTCAGTCCGGGTTAGTTCCATCCAAATGATGCAAGTTAGAGTCCAAAACAAGGGCAAAAGAGTTTGGAAAAGTAGATACGACAGAGACGTATCAACTCCCCCAAGCTTAAACATTTGCTTGTCCTCAAGCAATTCAGTTGATAAACTGAAAGTGATAAAGAAAAACTTTTACAAACTCTGTTTGCTCTTGTTGTTGTAAATATGTAAAGCCATCATTCAAGTTTTCAGCAAATATTATGAACTAACCATATTCACGATAACGCATAGGTCTCATGTTTACTCATATCAATGGCATAATCAACTAGCGAGCAATAATAATAAATCTTGGATGACAACACTTTCTCAAAACAATCATAATATGATATAACAAGATGGTGTCTCGCTAGCTCTTTCTAAGACCACAAAACATAAATGCAGAGCACCTTTAAAGATCAAGGACTGACTAGACATTGTAATTCATGGTAAAAGAGATCTAGTCAAATCATACTCAATGTAAACTAACAGTAATGAATGCAAATGACAGTGGTGCTCTCCAACTGGTGCCTTTTAATAAGAAGATGATGACCCAACATGAAAGTAAATAGATAGGCCCTTCGCAGAGGGAAGCAGGGATTTGTAGAGGTGCCAGAGCTCAGTTTTGAAATAGAGATGAATAATATTTTGAGTGGTATACTTTCATTGTCAACATAACAACCAAGAGATGGCAATATCTTACATGCTACACACATTATAGGCGGTTCCCAAACAGAATGGTAAAGTTTATACTCCCCCTCCAGCAACAAGCATCAATCCATGGCTTGCTCGAAACAACGAGTGCCTCCAACTAACAAGAGTCCCAGGGGGAGTTTTGTTTGCAATTATTTTGATTTGAGTTGCATAAAGCATGGGACTGGGCATCCCGGTGACCAACCATTTTTCTCGTGAGTGAGGAGCAGAGTCCACTCCTCTTGAGAATAACCCGCCTAACATGGAAGATACGGACAGCCCTAGTTGATACATGAGCTATTCGAGCATACAAAACAGGATTTTTATTTGAAGGTTTAGAGTTTGGCACATACAAATTTACTTGGAACGGCAGGTAGATACCGTATATAGGTAGGTGTGGTGGACTCATATGGAATAACTTTGGGGTTTATGGAGTTGGATGCACAAGCAGTATTCCCGCTTAGTACAGGTGAAGGCTAGCAAAATACTGGGAAGCGACCAGCTAGAGAGCGACAACAGTCATGAACATGCATTAAAATTAATCAACACCGAATGCAAGCATGAGTAGGATATAATCCACCATGAACATAAATATCGTGAAGGCTATGCTGATTTTGTTTCAACTACATGCGTGAACATGCGCCAAGTCAAGTCACTTAAATCATTCAGAGGATACCACCCTATCATACCACATCACAACCATTTTAATAGCATGTTGGCACGCAAGGTAAACCATTATAAGCTCCTAGCTAATCAAGCATGGCACAAGAAACTATGATCTCTAGTTGTCATTGCAAACATGTTTATTCATAATAGGCTGAATCAGGAACGATGAACTAATCATTTTTACAAAAACAAGAGAGGTCGAGTTCATACCAGCTTTTGTCATCTCAGTTAGTCCATCATATATCATCATAATTTCCTTTCACTTGCACGACCGAATAGTGTGAATAATAATAAGAGTGCACGTGCATTGGACTAAGCTGGAATCTACAAGCGGTCAATAAACAGGAGAAGACAAGGCAATATGGGCCCTTTTGTCTGATCAACAATAATGCATATAAGAGTCACTTCAACAATTTAATAATGGTCTTCTCCTATCGACCCCCAAAGAAAAGAAAAGAAATAAAACTATTTACACGGAAAAGCTCCCAACAAGCAAAAGAAGAACATGAAATTTTTTTGGGTTTTCTTTTTAATTACTACTACAAGCATGGAAAGTAAACTAATTAAAAGCTACAACTAATTTTTTGTTTTTTCTTAAGGTTTATTAAACACACAAGAAGAAAGCATAAAAGGAAAATAAACAAGCATGGATGACACAATGAAAAAGTATGAGCACCGACATCTAGCAATAAGTGTGTGAACATGAATATAATGTCAGTGAGAAATACGTACTCCCCAAGCTTAGGCTTTTGGCCTAAGTTGGTTTATGGCCACGGTTGGCCTGGCGGATATCCATAGTAATAGTTGGGATCGTACTGAGATGCAGCGGCTATCGCCTCCTGAGCTGCAGCGTGGCAACGAGCGGCCTCCGCCCTCCTCTCGTACTGATCTGCCTCCTCTCTGGTAATAACATATCTTCCTTTTGCCTGATAATCAAAGAAGGCAGGAGCAAGGAGAGTAATACGGACAGCACGGCGTCTATCAAAGATTAAGCGATAGTGGAGAGGTGATTCATTCCTCTCGACAAACTGGTGGTGAACCATAGCCTCATAATCCAAATAAGCAGGAGGCAACTCAATATCATCTACGCGTATGGCTACACCAAGAAAATTAGCTATGCAGGTTGCATAAATTCCACCAAAGAAATCTCCATTAAATCTATTAAGATGCAACCTACGTGCAACAATGGCTCCCAAATTATAAGATTTATCTCCTAACACGGCACTCCTAAGAATACTGAGGTCGGGGACACACATGTGACATACCTCGTCTTTACCATTAATTCATCTACCTATGAAGAGAGCAAAATAATGTATAGCAGGAAAGTGAATGCTCCCTATAGTAGCTTGTGTTATATCTCTAGATTCCCCCACAGTTATACTAGCAAGAAAATCTCTAAATTAAGATTTGTGAGGATCCCTAATACTACCCCATTGTGGAAGTTTGCAAGTAGTGGTAAAATCCTCTAAGTCCATAGTGTAAGAATTTTCATAAAGATCAAACGAGACAGTTGGAGAATTACGTGAAGCTGAAATTTCAAACCTCCTCGCAAAGGAACTAGTGAGATAGTGATACTGGTTGCACTTTTCTTCCTCGAAGCTCACAAGATCAGCGTTACGCAAATATGCGTTAAATTCTTCTTTAATTCCTGCTCGATCCATAAAATTTTCCGAAGGCCATTCACAAGGACGCACTGGAGCGTTTCTTGGTGGCTCATCATCGGCATCACACATTGCAAGCCTGGGCTCTTGTTTCCTTGAAGAGCCACCTTGGTACATTTTCCTAAACATATTTCTTCCTCTGAAAAATTTCTGAAATTTTTAGTAACTTCAAAATAAAAGTGAACAAAGCTCAATAATATTGATAGCAACTACTCCTACAAGTGCCTAGAGCCTATATCATGCATCAAAAATACTTTTAACCATATAAATTTGGCATGCAAGCTCAAGAACAGGGTCACATAAGCAGCACAAATTTGCAATGAATAAAGCACTAGAACAAAAACTAATTGGACCAATGGAGGAGTCACATACCAAGGAACAATCTCCCCAAGCAGTTTTGTGAGAGGTGCTTTGAGCAAGGAGATCGAAAATGGCAGCAAAATGAGCTTGGACTCGGGTATGAACTGGATATTCATGTTTGTGGGAGGAAGAAGTGTGTGGGTGCAGGAATAAGTGGAGGAGGGCCACCATGGGCCCACGAGGCAGGGGGCGCGCCCAGGGGGGTAGGGAGCGCCCCTGACCCTCGTGGCCAGGTGCCAGCTCCTCCTGTTGTGTTCTCAGTGCCAAATATTCTCAAATATTTCAGAAAAAATCATATTTAAATTTCAGGGCATTTGGAGAACTTCTATTTTCGGGGTATTTTTATATTGCACGGATAATCAGATAACAGAAAGAAACATACTATTTTTATTTTATTTAATATAAATAATAGAAAGTAAAAGGAGGTACAAAAGGTTGTGCCTTCTAGTTTCATCCATCTCATGATCATCAAAAGGAATCCATTAACAAGGTTGATCAAGTCTTGTTAACAAACTCATTACGAATAACATGGAACCGAAGAATTTTCGAATAACACTAGGTTACCTCAACGGGGATATGCACATCCCCAATAATAAGAATATCATATTTCTTCTTGACAGTAGGAAGAGGAAATTCAAATCCTCCAAATATACTTGATGGAATTTTTCTAATAGAGTTGATACTATGAAATTGAGGTTGTTTCCTCGGAAAGTGTACCGTATGCTCATTACCATTAACATGAAAAGTGGCATTGCCTTTAGTGCAATCAATAACAGCCCCTGCAATATTCAAAAAGGGTCTTCCAAGAATAATAGACATACTATCATCCTCGGGAATATCAAGAATAACAAAGTCCGTTAAAATAGTAACGTTTGCAACTACAACAGGCACATCCTCACAAATACCGACAGGTATAGCAGTTGATTTATCATCCATTTGCAAAGATATTTTAGTAGGTGTCAACTTATTCAAATCAAGTCTATGATATAAAGAGAGAGGCATAACACTAACACCGGCTCCCAGATCACATAAAGCAGTTTTAACATAATTTCCATTAATGGAGCATGGTCTAGTGGGTACTCCTGGATCTCCAAGTTTCTTTGGTATTCCACCTTTAAAAGTATAATTAGCAAACATGGTGGAAAATTCAGCTTCCGGTATCTTTCTTTTATTAGTAACAATATCTTTCATATACTTAGCATAAGGATTCATTTTGAGCATATCAATTTGTAACATCCCAAATTTTCAATTTGGAATGTTATACACTAGATCATCATTTGCATATCATATTTCATTGCATTTTGGTTGATCCTGGAAAATTCTATGCAACTCAAGGACCCTCGGAGAGAGTTGGGGATTTCGTTATTTTCATATTTGAGTTTTCTCAAATTTTGAAAATAGGATCATTTGATTTTATTTATTTTATCTTCAATTATTTCTATTATCAAAATATGAGAGAGGGAATAAAATGATTTTCCTAAAAATAAAGAAATACTGAGGATTTAATAAATAAATCAAATAAGATTTTATTTTTGGTTTTATTTGCTACTTTATTTGAATTTAGGAAAATGAGCGTTCTTCAAAATTGCATTTAGGCCCCAAATAAATGTTCATCCTGTGCGGCTTGATTTTAGAAGCCGGGGAAAATTTATTTCGGGATTTTTGGAGTCCGTTTAGCATTCCTTTTGTTTTTTTCTGAGCGTAACTATTTTAAAAAAACGCGCAACCGACTTACCGGGCCTTGTCCGACCTGGACACTTGGCCCAGCCGGCTTTAAATAGCCGGGGAGGCCCAGCCGCCACCCCCACCAAACCCTAGCCGCCGCCCTAGCCCGCACTGCCCGCCGCCGCCGGATCTGCCGCCGCCGGAGGTAGATCTCGCTGCCGGTTTTTTTAAAAAACCGATCGGTTTTCCGTCGGTTTCGTTCGGTTTTTTTAGTTCGTTTTTTTAATAGATCGGTTTTCCCAGTTTATTTATTTAGTGAGCATTCGCCCGTTCGTTCGTTTTAACGAACGCGTTCTTCGGTTAGATCCAGTTAACGAACGTTCGTTCGTTAATCTGTTCGTCGTTTTCTTTTTCTTGGATTAAATCCGTGATTTTTCTGATCGCGATTCCTGGTCCGTTTTTTGTTCTAGTCTAACTTTTTGCTTGTTTATCGGAATTAGGCGATTCAAGCGCCTGGAGTTTTCGAAACCCTCTCTCCGTTTAACCAACTCAAACAAGTTTCTGCCACTGTAAAAATTGCCCTAGATCCAGAATAGTAAACAAAGCTTGTTTCTTTTGCCGTTTTTCTTTCGTTGCTTCATTCGATTTGATTCTTTTTGCAAACCGGAGTTCTTAAGTTGAACTTTCTGGTTAGATCTCTTATTTGAGTTTTACCTGTGCATTAGTTGAGTACTTATTGTATGCTTGTTTGTTCGTGATAGAGTACCCGGAGTGCGCCACTTGCTACTTCGAATCGCTAGGTTTTGCGGATCATCAGCAAGGCAAGTAACACTTTGATCATACCACCTACTACCCAGTTTTTATTGCATTAGATCAATCCTCACACATTGCATGACTAGGATCTAATTAAATTGTGGGTTTGGGAAGTAGATGAGGTAGTACCTATTACCTGTTATTATCAAACCTTTGGGAGTTACTTCTATGTTGCTTATTATGCTATGCTATGCTATGCTAGTAGACGTGGATTGGGTGAGTGTATCCATGACAGATGTGAGATTGTTAAATTAATGGTTTATCTAAGGTGGCAACTTAAATACACATCTGGGTGGATTGAGGCACCTGGGTATTCCAGTGATTGCCTGTTTTCTTTTGGACCACCACCCAGGCTCAAAGGATCATGAGATTATTCATGCTAGAAACTTCCGTGTGCAGCCACAAGCTACTATGGGCTCTAGCATAGTTGATTAAGTCGTGCGAACTCTTACAATGGTAGACTAGCAGATGTAGGGGAAAGTAGGTGTAACGGTCTACCCGGTCGTAAGGTGCTAGCGCTTCTGAAAGACTATGTCTCGGTCATCCGGTTCTCAAGCACCATGTAGTGCGAGAAATCAAACGGAGGAGATCGAGTCTTGTGGGGGAAAGTGCGCAAACCTCTGTAGAGTGTATAAACTAATCATGGTTAGCCGTGTCCCCGGTTATGGACATCTTGAGTATCTAGTACCTGGATTATCATGTGAATCTCATCATGTTACTCTAAAATTAATTTGTTGGGTTTTGTTTAATGAGGATGCTTAATTGGGATTGAGAATGCTATCAACCATTCTCAATGTTTAACAACTACCATGATAGTTAAATCAAAATTTATTCCTTTGCAGTAGGGAAAACTTGGCTTTACGCAAACCTGTAACCATAGAGCTTTCCACCAGCCAAATATGCATATAGTATAGCCTATTTCTTCCAGTACTCTCTATGTGTTACATTGCCAGCATATTCCATGTGCTGACCCATTTTGGGCTGCAACGTTAATGTTGCAGACTTTTCAGACGAGGATTAAGGTGCTTTTAGGTTGTGGTTCTATACTCAGTGATGCCGTTGGAGTTGATGGACTCACTTATCTTCTAAGCCTTCCGCTGTTATCGTTATTAGAGGGCCTTAAGCCATATTTATTGTAATAAGTTCTCTTTTGAGACTCTCGATGTAATAAGTGTGTGATTGCTACTCTGTTATAAATCCTTCAAGTACTATGTGGTGTCAGCATTACTGATCCAGGGATGACACCTGAGCACAAAGATTGGACCGTTTGAGGTCTGGTCGCTACAAGATGGTATCAGAGCACACGCTGACTGTAGGACACGACCACTAAGCAAAAGACCTAGATCACTACTCACTCTTCTCATTCTGACTTCTCATCTTTTCTACTCTTTTAGGATGGCAGATGCAAAGAACAAGTTCATGCAACCGGATGAAGATACACCCTTTGGACGTCACTTGAAGGAAGTCACTAGATACCTGAACATAGGAGTATCAGGCTTCATCGGAACCTACAATGCCACTCTACCTGAAGAAGAGCATTGGATGATTCAAGTTCAAGTTCCAAGAAGGACGTTCATGCCAGTCACTGAGCCCATAGAGTTTTCTTTTGATGCACCAACATGGAATCTAGGAAAGAGCATGGCAGCTCACATCGCCATGGGACGCATTGGAGAAGTTTACCGCAATGATCTCAAGGATACTATCTACCAGATTTGTGGGCGCCGAGATGAGCACTAGGAAATGATCAGCACCATGAAGGATAGATCAGTTGCAGCTTTTATCCAGGAGTTAAACCAGCATATTCGACGTCAGGAGAACCAGATGTGCGCCGACATGATAGATCTGAAGAAGGCGAGGACAAGAATCAAGGAACTGGAGGAAGAGCTCAAGGCTACGCGTGAAGATTATGAAGAGGAAATCGAAGTATTAGTGGAGAAGAATGACGATCTGATCAAGAAGATTGGAATATTTATGGGAGGCCCTACACTAGTAGAGGAAGACGAAGAACCCAAGGAGATTCGCCCGGAAGACTACATCATCATCGACGACACCAACTCGGATCCAGATGATAGCGATGATGACTATGTTGATGAAGCTGGAGCAGATATCATGGAGTCTGCAACCGAAGAATATTTCTAGTAGACCACCCCATCAGTAGTAGTAGTCCACCATGTAAATATTGTAGTCCGAGCACTTTTGCGATAGTTAGATCAATTGTATGCCCTTGTTTGATTGAATGAAGTGAATTGTTTGCTTTTGCCTCATGTGCATATGGGTAGTGTTTTCTCTTTAGACCCCCTCTATTCTTAAATCTCATCTTTTCTAAAACCTCAGATGCCTCCGAGACGTGACCCCGGATTTACCTTTCCACCAGAGCTCACTCAGTTGATCCAGCAGCAGAACACATTGATGCAGTTGCTAGTCCAGAATCAGAATCAGGGGAACAACAACAACAACCCACCACCACCACCACCTGTTGATCACTTAGCCCGTTTTCTTAGGCTGAATTCGCCGGTGTTTTCCAGTAGCACCGAGCCAATAGTAGCAGATGATTGACTCCGTAAGACAGCTAGAGAGTTCACCACGGCAGGATGCACAGATGCGGAAAAGGTGAAGTTTGCCGCACATCAGCTGGAAGGACCCACAGCATCATGATGGGAGAATTTCATAGCCACTTTCCCTGTCGACACTATCACGTGGGACCAGTTTCAGCAAGCTTTTCGTACTGCCCATGTTTCAGCAGGAGCTATGGCCATGAAGAAGCGAGAGTTTCGCAACTTGCACCAAGGAGGGCGGACAGTTGGCCAGTATGTGGAGGACTTTAGTAAGCTAGCATGTTATGCCCCAGATGATGTTGCTACGGATGCAGCTAAGCAGGAGAAGTTTCTAGAAGGACTGAATGATGAGTTGAGCATGCAGTTGATGGTAGCAACCTTCAACAACTACCAGGAGTTGGTAGACCGTGCTCTCATGATTGAAGGGAAGCAGCAGCAGATTGAGAATCACAAGAGGAAGTATGGACAAGGGAAGTACAATTCAGGAGCTCAGCAAAAGCCACGTTTTACCCCTAGACCGGGAGGACATTTTCAGCATACCCATGGAGGAGGTAGCTCGCACAATCACAATGGCACCAAGAATGGTAATGGGAATGGAGGAAGCAACGGCCAGAACCGCACCAACCCATCGACCCCAGCCAAGAGAGACCTGAGCCAAGTCACTTGCTTTAAGTGCCAGAAGACCGGACATTATGCCAATGAATGTCCTGAATCCCAGAATGGAAATGGCAATGGAAGCTCTGGGAAGAAGCCGAACCCTTTCAACAGGGGACAGGTGAACCACGTTAACATGGAGGAGGTTGAAGAGCAGTCGGATGCTGTAATCGGTAAGTTTTTTGTTAAGTCATTTACTGCACTCGTTCTTTTTGATACTGGTGCATCGCATTCATACATATCAAGGGGATTTGTGGATAAGTATAACCTGCCCACCAAAGTTCTTAGAACACCTATGTTAGTAAGCTCACCAGGAGCAGAGTATATGGCTAGCCAAGGATGTTTTCAAGTGCCATTGAGTATAGGTAGGCATGTGTTTCCCTCGGATTTAATCATTTTGGAATCACAAGGATTGGATGTAATTCTGGGTATGGATTGGCTGTCGATGTATGGAGGAAACATCGATTGCGCCAGTAAGTCGGTCTTGCTTACCACCCCAGAAGGGAGAAGGATCAAGTATGTATCCCGGCATGTGCCGAAGAGGACTCAAGTAAATTCCCTAACAGGAGTTGTGCAGGAGGAAGTACCAGTAGTGAAGGATTTCCCTGATGTATTTCCAGAAGAATTGTCAGGCATGCCACCGGATAGAGATATCGAGTTTTTGATTGAGCTTTTGCCAGGCACAGGGCCAATATCAAAGAGACCATATAGGATGCCCGCAAAGGATTTGATGGAGATTAAGAAGCAGATTAAGGAGTTACTGGATAAGGGATATATTCGCCCAAGTTCTTCACCTTGGGGATCGCCAGTACTTCTACTGGAGAAGAAGGATGGATCGTTGAGGATGGTTGTTGATTATCGAGGATTGAATGAAGTAACCATCAAGAACAAGTACCCACTACCGATGATCAATGATCTGTTTGATCGATTGCAAGGAGCTAAGGTATTTTCCAAGATTGATTTGTGATCAGGATACCACCAACAAAAGATTCGAGAACAGGATATACCTAAGACGGCTTTTACCACCAGGTATGGGCTGTACGAGTATATCATTATGTCATTTGGTCTGACTAACGCACCTGCATATTTTATGAACATGATGAACAAAGTGTTTATGGAGTTTTTGGATAAGTTCGTCATAGTGTTCATTGATGATATCCTGGTTTACTCGAAGAATGAAGAGGAGCATAAGGAGCATTTGCGTTTGGTTCTTGGAAAGCTCGGAGAACATCAATTATATGCCAAGTTTAGCAAATGTGAGTTTTGGTTGAAGGAAGTTGGATTTCTCGGACACGTTATATCTAGAGAAGGTATAGCAGTAGATCCCACTAAGGTTGATACCGTGACAAATTGGGAAGCCTCAACAACAGTTGGAGAGATCCGGAGTTTTCTTGGACTCGCAGAATACTACCGGAGGTTTATTGAGAATTTCTCAAAGATTGCAAAGCCTATGACGGAGTTGTTGAAAAAGGATACCAAGTTCATATGGACAGAGGAATGTGAGGCTAGTTTCCAGGAGTTAAAGAAATGTTTGGTTACATCACCTGTGTTGATTTTGCCAGATCAGACCAAGGATTATGAGGTGTATTGCGACGCTTCACGTCGAGGACTTGGAGCAGTGCTTATGCAGGAAGGAAGAGTTGTTTCATATGCCTCAGGACAGCTTAAGCCTCATGAGTTAAATTATGCTACGCATGATTTGGAGTTAGCAGTCGTAGTGCATGCATTGAAAACTTGGAGACACTTTCTCATTGGAAATCATTGTGAGGTGTACACGGATCACAAGAGTTTGAAGTATATTTTCACGCAGAAGGAGTTGAATCTCAGGCAAAGGAGATGGTTGGAGCTCATCAAGGATTATGATATGAGATTGCATTATCACCCCAGAAAGGCTAACGTAGTAGCCGATGCGCTGAGCCGTAAAAGTCATGTCAACACCTTAATGACAGGAGATTTACCAAGGGAGTTAGCCGAAAATCTTCGAGAGCTATGTTTGGAAATAGTACCAAGAGGCTATGTAGTAGCATTGGAGATTCAGTCTACTTTGATGGATAAGATTAGAGACGCCCAGAAGACTGACAAGGAGATTGCCTCTATAAAGGAGAAAATGAGCAAAGGAAAAGCTAAGGGATTTCGTGAAGATGAGCACGATACCTTAAGGTTTGAAGACCGTGTTTATGTGCCTAATGATTCGGAGATCAGGAAGTTAATTCTGCAAGAGGCCCATGATTCACCATATTCGATTCACCCAGGAAATACCAAGATGTATTTGGATTTGAAGGATACTTTCTGGTGGACTAGAATGAAGAAGGATATTGCGGAATATGTAGCAGTTTGTGATGTATGTCAGAGAGTAAAGGCAGAGCATCAGAAGCCAGCAGGATTGCTATAGCCATTGCCAATACCCGAATGAAAGTGGGATAAGTTAGGCATGGATTTTATTACAGTTTTACCCAGAACTTGTTCGGGCTATGACTCAATATGGGTTGTAGTCGATCGTTTGACAAAGGTAGCTCATTTCATTCTAGTGAAGACTACCTATACCAGTGCAAAGTTGGCAAAGATATACATGACCAGAATCGTATGTCTGCATGGAGTTCCAAGGAGCATTGTATCAGATAGAGGAACCCAATTTACCTCAAAGTTCTGGAATCAGTTGCATGAAACTTTGGGTGCCAGACTGGAGTTTAGTACAGCTTTCCATCCGCAGACAGATGGACAGACCGAGAGAGTCAACCAGATTTTGGAGGATATGCTGAGAGCTTGTGCGCTAGATTATGGATCTAGTTGGGACGAGAATTTGCCATATGCAGAGTTCTCTTACAACAACAGTTATCCATCCAGTTTGAAGATGGACCCTTTTGAAGCCTTGTACGGAAGGAGGTGCAGGACCCCATTGTCGTGGGATGAAGTTGGAGACCGCCAGTTGTTTGGACCAGATCTGATTAAGGAGTTTGAACAGAAAGTGAAATTGATTCGCGATAGGCTCAAGGTAGCTCAGTCCAGGTAGAAGAGATACATAGATTCTAAACACAAGGAGACAGTTTACAAAGTCGGAGACTGAGTTTATCTTCGAGTATCTCCACTTCGAGGAGTTAAGCGCTTTGGAGTTAAGGGAAAGTTAGCGCCATGTTTTGTAGGCCCATACAAAGTTTTGGAGCGTATGGGGGAAGTAGCCTATTAGTTGGAATTTCCTGAAGGATTGTCAGGAGTTCACGACGTGTTCCACGTTTCCCAGTTGAAGAAGTGCCACGCAAAGATGGCTGATATACCGCTGAGAGATACAGTGCCACTGGAAGCGATTCAGTTGGACAGTGATTTGACCTATGAGGAGAAACCAGTTAAGATTCTAGGGTATGCCAGTCGAGTCACCCGCAGCAAGGTTATCAAGTTTTGCAAAGTTCAGTGGAGCCACCACACGGAGGATGAAGCCACCTGGGAGCGAGAGGAATAATTGCTGAAGGACCACCCTCACATATTTTCTAGCCAACCCGAATCTCAAGGGCGAGATTCATCTTAAGGGGGGTAGGTTTGTAACATCCCAAATTTTCAATTTGGAATGTTATACACTAGATCATCATTTGCATATCATATTTCATTCCATTTTGGTTGATCCTAGAAAATTCTACGCAACTCAAGGACCCTCGGAGAGAGTTGGGGATTTCATTATTTTCATATTTGAGTTTTCTCGAATTTTGAAAATATGATCATTTGATTTTATTTATTTTATCTTCAATTATTTCTATTATCAAAATATGAGAGAGGGAGTAAAATGACTTTCCCAAAAATAAAGAAATACTGAGGATTTAATGAATAAATCAAATAAGATTTTATTTTCGTTTTATTTGCTACTTTATTTGAATTTAGGAAAAATGCGCGTTTTTCAAAATTGCATTTAGGCCCCAAATAAATGTTCATCCTGTGAGGCTTAATTTTAGAAGACGGGGAAAATTTATTTTGGGATTTTTGGAGTCGTTTAGTATTCCTTTTGTTTTTTTAGCGTAACTATTTAAAAAAACGCGTAACCGACTTACTAGGCCGTGTCCGATATGGACACTTGGCCCGGCCGGCTTTACATAGCTGGGGAGGCCCAGCCGCCGCCCTAGCCCATGCCGCTCGCCGCCGGATCCGCTGCTGCCGGAGGTAGATCTCGCCGCCGGTTTTTTTTAACTGGTCGGTTTTTCGTCGGTTTCGTTCAATTTTTTAGTTCGTTTTTTTAATAGATCAGTTTTTCCGGTTTATTTATTTAGCGAGGGTTCGCCTGTTCGTTCGTTTTAATGAACATGTTCTTTGATTAGATCCAGTTGACGAACGTTCGTTCATTAATCTGTTCGTCGTTTTCTTTTTCTCGGATTAAATCCGTGATTTTCCTTATCGCGATTCCTGATCCGTTTTTCGTTCTAGTCTAACTTTTCGCTCGTTTATCGGAATCAGGCAATTCAAGCGCCTGGAGTTTCATCTCGAAACTCTCTTTCTGTTTAACCAACTCAAACAAGTTTTTGCCACTGTAAAAATTGCCCTAGATCCAGAATAGTAAACGAAGCTTGTTTCTTTTGCCGTTTGTCTTTCGTTGCTTCGCTCGATTTGATTCTTTTTGCCAACCGGAGTTCTTAAGTTGAACTTTCTGGTTAGATCTCTTATTCCAGTTTTACTTGTGCATTATTTGAGTACTTATTGTATGCTTGCTTATTTGCGATAGAGTACCCGGAGTACGCCGCTTGCTACTTCGAATCACTAGGTTTTGCGGATCATCAGCAAGGCAAGTAACACTTTGATCATACCACCTACTACCCAGTTTTTATTGCATTAGATCAATCCTCACACATTGCATGACTAGGATCTAATTAAATTGTGGGTTTGGGAAGTAGATGAGGTAGTACCTATTACCTGTTATTATCAAACCTTTGGGAGTTACTTCTACATTGCTTATTATGCTATGCTATGCTAGTAGACGTGGATTGGGTGGGTGTATCCATGACAGATGTGAGATTGTTAAATTAATGGTTTATCTAAGGTGGCAACTTAAATACACATCTGGGTGGATTGAGGCACCTGGGTATTCCAGCGATTGCCTGTTTTCTTTTGGACCACCACCCAGGCTCAAAGGATCATGAGATTATTCATGCTAGAAACTTCCATGTGCAGCCACAAGCTACTATGGGCTCTAGCATAGTTGATTAAGTCGTGCGAACTCTTACAGTGGTAGACTAGCAGATGTAGGGGATAATAGGTGTAACGGTCTACCCGGTCGTAAGGTGCTAGCGCTTCTGAAAGACTATGTCTCGGTCATCCGGTTCTCAAGCACCATGTAGTGCGAGAAATCAAACGGAGGAGATCGAGTCTTGTGGGGAAAAGTGCGCAAACCTCTACAGAGTGTATAAACTAATCATGGTTAGTCGTGTCCCCGGTTATGGACATCTTGAGTATCTAGTACCTGGTTTATCATGTGAATCTCATCATGTTACTCTAAAATTAATTTGTTGGGTTTTGTTTAATGATGATGCTTAATTGGGATTGAGAATGCTATCAACCATTCTGAATGTTTAACAACTACCATGATAGTTAAATCAAAATTTATTCCTTTGCAGTAGGGAAAACTTGGCTTTACGCAAACCTATAACCATAGAGCTTTCCACCAGCCAAATATGCATATAGTATAGCCTATTTCTTCCAGTACTCTCTATGTGTTACATTGCCAGCATATTCCATGTGCTGACCCGTTTCGGGCTCCAACGTTAATGTTGCAGACTTTTCAGACGACGATTAAGGTGCTTTTAGGTCGTGGTTCTATACTCAGTGATGCCGTTGGAGTTGATGGACTCACTTAGCTTCCAAGCCTTCCGCTATTATCGTTATTAGAGGGCCTTAAGCCATATTTATTGTAATAAGTTCTCTTTTGAGACTCTCGATGTAATAAGTGTGTGATTGCTACTCTGTTATAAATCCTTCAAGTACTGTGTGGCATCAGCATTACTGATCCAGGGATGACACCTGAGCACAGAGATTGGACCGTTTGAGGTCTGGTCGCTACAAATCGTATACGCAGAAAGATAGGTCTAATCATTTCAGCAAAGCACTCAAAATCCTCATCATCATTTTTCTTGGATGGTTTGGGAGGAAAAGGCATAGGTTTCTGAACCCATGGTTCTCTTTCTTTATTGTGTTTCCTAGCAACAAAGTCTTTCTTATCATAATGTTGATTCTTTGATTGTGGGTTATCAAGATCAACAGCGGGTTCAATTTATATATCATTATCATTACTAGGTTGAGCATCATCATGAACATTATCATTAACATTATCACTAGTTTAGGGTTCATTACCAGATTGTGTTTCAGTACCAGAGATAGAAATATTATTTCGATTCTCAGGTATTTCAATAATAGGTTCGCTAGAAGCATGCAAAGTCCTATAATTTTTCTTTTTCTTCCTTTTAGAAGGACTAGGTGCATCTATATTATTTCTCTGAGAATCTTTCTCAATTCTCTTAGGATGGCCTTCAGGATACAAAGGTTCCTGAGTCATTCTACCACCTCTAGTCATAACTCTAATAGCATTATCATTATTCTTACTATTCAATTCATTAAGCAAATCATTTTGAGCCTTAAGTACTTATTCTACTTGAGTGGTAACCATAGAAGCATGTTTACTAATAAATTTAAGTTCACCCTTGACATTAGCCATATAATCACCCAAGTGTTCAAGCATATTTGAATTGTATTTCAATTGTCTACCAAAATAAGCATTGAAGTCTTCTTGCTTAGCCATAAATTTATCAAACGCATCTAAGCACGGGCTAGCAAACTTAGTAAATGGGATTCAGCTTTATCATATCTATAGAGAGAATTTACCTTCACTACCTGTGTCGGGTTATCAAGACCACGAGTTTCTTCAATAGGTGATGGATCAAGATCATATGTTTCTTGAACAGGCGGTAAATTAAGACCATGTATTTCTTCAATAGGAGGTAAATTCTTAACATCTTCAGCTTTAATACCTTTTTCTTTCATAGATTTCTTTGCCTCTTGCATATCTTCAGGACTGAGAAATAGAATACCCCTCTTCTTCGGAGTTGGTTTAGGAATAGGCTCCATAGTTGGTTCAGGAACTGGTTCAGGAAGTGTCCAATTATTTTCATTTGTCAACATATTATTCAATAGAATTTCAGCTTCATCCGGCGTTCTTTCCCTGAAAACAGAACCAGCACAACTATCCAGGTAATCTCTGGAGGCATAGGTTAGTCCATTATAAAAGATATCTAGTATTTCATTTTTCTTAAGAGGATGATCAGGCAAAGCATTAAGTTGCTTGAGAAGCCTCCCCCAAGCTTTTGGGAGACTCTCTTCTTCAATTTGCACAAAATTATATATATCCCTTAAAGCAATGAGCAGGGAAATATTTAGCAGAGAAGTAATAAATCATATCCTGGGGACTACGCACACAACCAGGATCAAGAGAATTAAACCATAGCTTAGCATCACCCTCTAATGAGAACGAAAATATTTGAAGGATATAAAAGTAACGAGTTCTCTCATCAGTAGTGAACAGGGTGGCTATATCATTTAATTTAGTAAGATGTGCCACAACAGTTTCAGATTCATAGCCATGAAAAGGATCAGATTCAACCAAAGTAATTATATCAGGATCAACAAAGAATTCATAATCCTTATCAGTAACAAAGATAGGTGAAGTAGCAAAAGTAGGGTCAGGTTTCATTCTAGCATTAAGAGATTGCTTATTCCATTTAGCTAATAACCTCTTGAGTTCGTATCTATCTTTGCAAGCTAAAATAGCTAAAGCAGCTTCTTTTTCAAGAACATAACCCTCAGGAATAACAGGTGAGTCTTCATCATCACTTTCATCAATATTATCAGATTCAATATTTTCATTCTCTCTAACCCTAGCAAGTTGTTCATCAAGAAATTCACCAAAGTGGCACAGTAGTATCAAGCATAGAAGTAGTTTCATCATAAGTATCATGTATAGCAGAAGTGGCATCATCAATAACATGCGACATATCAGAACGAATAGCAGAAGCAGGTTTAGGTGTCGCAAGCTTACTCAAAATAGAAGGTGAATCAAGTGCAAAGCTAGATAGCAGTTCCTTACCTCCCCTCGTAGTTGAGGGATAAATCTTGGTTCTTGGATCTTTCAAGTTCTTCATAATGATAAGAAGATATAAATCCCAAGTGACTCAAAGAATAGAGCTATGCTCCCTGGCAACGGCGCCAGAAAATAGTCTTGATAACCCACAAGTATAGGGGATCGCAACAGTTTTCGAGGTTAGAGTATTCAACCGAAATTTATTGATTCGACACAAGGGGAGCCAAAGAATATTCTCAAGTATTAGCAGCTGAGTTGTCAATTCAACCACACCTGGAAACTTAATATTTGTAGCAAAGTGTTTAGTAGTTAAGTAATATGATGGTAGTGGTAACGGCAGCAAAAGATAATGATAGCAAAAGTAATGTTTTTGGTATTTTGTAGTGATGATAGCAATAGCAACGGAAAAGTAAATAAGCGAAGAACAATATATGGAAAGCTCGTAGGCAATGGATCGGTGATGGAGAATTATGCCGGATGTGGTTCATCATGTAACAATCATAACATAGGGTGACACAGAACTAGCTCCAGTTCATCAATGTAATGTAGGCATGTATTCCGAATATAGTCATACATGCTTATGGAAAAGAACTTGCATGACATCTTTTGTCCTACCCTCCCGTGGCAGCAGGGTCCTAATGGAAACTAAGGGATATTAAGGCCTCCTTTTAATAGAGTACCGGACCAAGGCATTAACACATAGTGAATACATGAACTCCTCAAACTATGGTCATCACCGGTAAGTATCCCGATTATTGTCACTTCGGGGTTAACGGATCATAACACATAATAGGTGACTATAAACTTGCAAGATAGGATCAAGAACTCTCATATATTGATGAAAACATAATAGGTTCAGATCTGAAATCATGGCACTCGGGCCCTAGTGACAAGCATTACGCATAGCAAAGTCATAGCAAAATCAATCTCAGAACATAGTGGATAGTAGGGATCAAACCCTAACAAAACTAACTCGATTACATGATAGATCTCATCCAACCCATCACCGTCCAGCAAGCCTACGATGGAATTACTCATGCACGGCGGTGAGCATCATGAAATTGGTGATGGAGGATGGTTGATGACGACGATGGCAACGGATTCCCCTCTCCGGAGCCCCGAACGGACTCCAGATCAGCCCTCCCGAGAGGTTTTAGGGCTTGGCGGCGGCTCCGTATCGTAAAACGCAATGAATTCTTCTCTCTGATTTTTTTCTCCCCAAAACCAAATATATAGAGTTGGAGTTGAGGTCGGAGGAGCTCCAAGGGGCCCATGAGGTAGGGGGCGCGCCCTAGGGGGGCAGGCACGCCCCCCACCATCGTGAACATGTGGTGGGCCCCCTGGTCTTCATCTTTTGCAAGGATTTTTTATTATTTCCAAATAGACGTTCCATGAAGTTTCAGGTCATTCCGAGAACTTTTGTTTCTGCACATAAATAACACCATGGCAATTTTGCTGAAAACAGCGTCAGTCTGGGTTAGTTCCATTCAAATCATGCAAGTTAGAGTCCAAAACAAGGGCAAAAGTGTTTGGAAAAGTAGATGCGATGGAGACGTATCAGCCACCACCGTGGAGGGGAGAGGGGACCGGAGCCATTCCATCCATAGCCTCGCACATGTTCACCAAGCACAAGAACACCTCTCCTCGGGAGGCTATTCTTCCCTTGTAACTGTTTATCCACATCCCAAGAGGCAATCCACCACACCACACTCGAGTAGGGTATTACACCACATCGGTGGCCCGAACCAGTATAAACTCTTGTGTCTCCTGTTCTTTGGGTTCGTCGAGCTAGGCCGTGAGATCATGGTGTGTGCGAGCTACAGGGGGGAGAGATCTTCGTGCGCACCCTAGTGTTTGAACCTCAAGGGTTTTGCCGGAACCCGAAACCGACACATAAACCCACAATTCATCGGATCTCGGCAAACACACCGCAAAAAGTATTACATCGAATAGATCTCCAAGAACATCGAGGAGAACTTTGTATTCAGAACCAATGAGAGAGAACAAGCCATCTAGCAAATAACTATGGACCCGAAGGTCTATGGTAAACTACTCACACATCATTGGAGAGGCTATGGTGTTGATGTAGAAGCCCTCCATGATCGAATCCCCCTCTGGCAGATCGCCAGAAAAGGTCCCCAGATGGGATCCCACGGGTACAGAAGGTTGCGGCGGTGGAAAAGTGGTTTCGTGGCTCCCCTAGATGTTTTCAGGGTATAAGAGTATATATAGGCAAAATAAGTAGGTCAGTGGAGCTACGAGGGGCCCACGAGGGTGGGGGGCGTGCCGCCCTACCTCGTGGCCGCCTCGTGGCTGAAGGAAATATGCCCTAGAGGCAATAATAAAGTTATTATTTATTTCCTTATATCATGATAAATGTTTATTATTCATGCTAGAATTGTATTAACCGGAAACATAATACATGTGTGAATACATAGACAAACAGAGTGTCACTAGTATGCCTCTACTTGACTAGCTCGTTAATCAAAGATGGTTATGTTTCCTAACCATGAACAAAAGAGTTGTTATTTGATTAACGGGGTCACATTATTAGGAGAATAATGTGATTGACATGACCCATTCCATTACCTTAGCACCCGATCGCTTAGTATGTTGCTATTGCTTTCTTCATGACTTATACATGTTCCTATGACTATGAGATTATGCAACTCCCGTTTACCGGAGGAACACTTTGTGTGCTACCAAACGTCACAACGTAACTGGGTGATTATAAAGGAGCTCTACAGGTGTCTCCAAAGGTGAATGTTGGGTTGGCGTATTTCGAGATTAGGATTTGTCACTCCGATTGTCGGAGAGGTATCTCTGAGCCCTCTCGGTAATGCACATCACATAAGCCTTGCAAGCATTGCAACTAATGAGTTAGTTGTGAGATGATGTATTACGGAACGAGTAAAGAGACTTGCCGGTAACGAGATTGAACTAGGTATTAAGATACCGGCGATCGAATCTCGGGCAAGTAACATACCGATGACAAAGGGAACACCGTATGTTGTTATGCGGTCTGACCGATAAAGATCTTCGTAGAATATGTAGGAGCCAGTATGAGCATCCAGGTTCCGCTATTGGTTATTGACCGGAGACGTGTCTCGGTCATGTCTACATTGTTCTCGAACCCGTAGGGTCCGCACGCTTAAGGTTTCGATGACAGTTATATTATGAGTTTATGAGTTTTGATGTACCGAAGTTAGTTCGGAGTCTCGGATGTGATCACGTACATGACGAGGAGTCTCGAAATGGTCGAGACATAAAGATTGATATATTGGACGGCTATATTCGGACACCGGAAGTGTCCCGGGTGATTTCGGAGAAAACCGGAGAGCCGGAGGGTTACCGGAACCCCCCCGGGAGAAGCAATGGGCCATATGGGCCTTAGTGGAGAGAGAGAGGGGCAGCCAAAGGTGGGTCGCGCGCCTCCTCCCCCTGGTCCGAATTGGACTAGGAGAGGGCGGGCGGCGCCCCCCTTTCCTTCTCCCTCCCCACTTCTTTCCCCCTCCTAGTAGGAGTCCTACTCCTACTAGGAGGAGGAGGACTCCTTGGCGCGCCATAGGAGCCGGTCGGCCTCCTCCCCTTGATTCTTTATATACGGGGGCAGGGGGCACCCTTAGACACAAGTTGATCCACGTGATCATATTCTTAGTCATGTGCGGTGCCCCCTTCCACCATAATCCTCGATAATATTGTAGCGGTGCTTAGGCGAAGCCCTGCGACGGTAGTACATCAAGATCGCCACCACGCCGTCGTGCTGACGGAACTCTTCCCCGACACTTTGCTGGATCGGAGTCCGGGGATCGTCATCGAGCTGAACGTGTGCTAAAACTCGGAGGTGCCGTAGTTTCGGTGCTTGATCGGTCGGGCCATGAAGACGTACGACTACATCAACCGCGTTGTGCTAACGCTTCCACTGTCGGTCTACAAGGGTACGTAGATCACACTCTCCCCTCTCGTTGCTATGCATCACCATCATCTTGCGTGTGCGTAGGAAATTTTTTGAAATTACTACGTTCCCCAACAGTGGCTTCCTTGACCTCCACTCCTAGTCTCTTGGATTGCGTTTTGCTACCTCTTGAGCATGCGTTGGTTTTCCCTTGAAGAGGAAAGGGTGATGCAGTACAGTAGCGTAAGCATTTCCCTTAGTTTTTGAGAACCAAGGTATCAATCCATTAGGAGGTAACACACAAGTCACCTAGTACCTGCACAAACAAACAAGAACCTTGCAACCAACGCGATAAAGGGGTTGTCAATCCCTTCACGGTCACTTACGTAAGTGAGATCTGATAGAGATAATAAGATAAATATTTTTGGTATTTTTATGATATAGATTGGAAAATAAAGATTGCAAAATAAATAGTAATAAAAATAGCAAGTTGATATGGAAATAATATGATGGAAGATAGACCCGGGGGCCATAGGTTTCACTAGTGGCTTCTCTCAAGATAGCAAATTCTACGGTGGGTGAACAAATTACTGTCGAGCAATTGATAGAAAAGCGAATAGTTATGAGAATATCTAGGCATGATCATGTATATAGGCATCACATCCGCGACAAGTAGACCGAAACAATTCTGCATCTACTACTATTACTCCACACATCGACCGCTATCCAGCATGCATCTAGAGTATTAAGTTCATAAGAACAGAGTAACGCATTAGGCAAGATGACATGATGTAGAGGGATAAACTCAAGCAATATGATATAAACCCCATCTTTTTATCCTCGATGGCAACAATACAATATGTGCCTTGCTGCCCCTACTGTCACTAGGAAAGGACACCGCAAGATTGAACCCAAAGCTAAGCACTTCTCCCATTACAAGAATGATCAATCTAGTAGGCCAAACCAAACCGATAATTCGAAGAGACTTGCAAAGATATTTAAATCATGCATAAAAGATTTCAGAGAAGAATCAAATATTGTTCATAGATAATCTTGATCATAAACCCACAATTCATCGGATCTCAACAAACACACCGCAAAAAGAATTACATCGAATAGATCTCCAAGAGAATCGAGGGGAACTTTGTATTGAGATCCAAAGAGAGAGAAGAAGCCATCTGGCTAATAACTATGGACCCGAAGGTCTGTGGTAAACTACTCACACATCATCAGAGAGGCTATGGTGTTGATGCAGAAGCCCTCCCTGATCGATTCCCCCTCCGGCAGAGCACCGAAAAAGGCCCCAAGATGGGATCTCACGGGTACAGAAGGTTGCAGTGGTGGAAATAGGGTTTCGTGGTGCTCCTGGATGTTTGTGGGGTATATGGATATATATAGGAGGAAGAAGTACGTCGGTGGAGCTGTGAGGGGCCCACGAGGGTGGGGGCGCACCTACCCCCCAGGGCGCGCCTTCCTGCCTCGTGGCCTCCTCGCTTATTTCTTGACGTCCACTCCAAGTCTCCTGGATCACGTTTGTTCCAAAAATAACTCTCCCGAAGGTTTCATTCCGTTTGATATTCCTTTTATGCGAAACACTGAAATAGGCCAAAAAAACAGCAATTTGCACTCGGCCTTTGGTTAGTAGGTTAGTCCCAAAAATAATATAAAAAGGTATATTAAAGCCCATTAAACATCCAAAACAGATAATATAATAGCATGGAACAAGCAAAAATTATAGATACGTTTGAGATGTATCAAGCATCCCCAAACTTAATTCATGCTCATCCTCGAGTAGGTAAATGATAAAAATAAACTTTTTGATGTGGAATGCTACCTAGCATAATTCTCAATGTAATTTTTTTTATTGTGGCATGAATGTTCAGATCCGAAAGATTCAAGACAAAAGTTTAATATTCACATAAAAATAATAATACTTCAAGCATACTAACAAAGCAATCATGTCTTCACAAAATAACATGGCCAAAGAAAGTTATCCCTAAAAAATCATATAGTCTGGCTATGCTCTATCTTCATCGCACAAAATATTTAAATCATGCACAACCCCGATTACAATCCAAGCAATTGTTCGATACTTTTGATGTTCTCAAACTTTTTCAATCTTCACGCAATACATGAGCGTGAGCCATGGACATAGCACTATAGGTGGAATAGAATGGTGGTTGTGGAGAAGACAAAAAGGAGAAGATAGTCTCACATTAACTAGGCGTATCAACGGGCTATGGAGATGCCCATCAATAGATATCAATGTGAGTGAGTAGGGATTGCCATGCAACGGATGCACTAGAGCTATAAGTGTATGAAAGCTCAAAAATAAACTAAGTGGGTGTGCATCCAACTCGCTTGCTCACGAAGACCTAGGGCATTTTGAGGAAGCCCATCATTGGAATATACAACCCAAGTTCTATAATGAAAAAAATCCCACTAGTATATGAAAGTGACAAAATAGGAGACTCTCTATCATGAAGATCATGGTGCTACTTTGAAGCACAAGTGTAAGGATAGTAGCATTGTCCCTTCTCTCTTTTTTATCTCATTTTTTTGGGCCTTCTCTTTTTTTATGGCCTTTCTCCCTTTTTTCTTTTTTTTCTTTTTCGTCCGGAGTCTCATCCCGACTTGTGGAGGAATCATAGTCTCCATCATCCTTTCCTCACTTGGGACAATGCTCTAATAATGATGGTCATCACACTTTTATTTACTTACAACTCAAAAATTACAACTCGATACTAGAACAAAATATGACTCTATATGAATGCCTCCGACGGTGTACCGGGATGTGCAATGAATCAAGAGTGACATGTATAAAATAATTATGAACGGTGGCTTTGCCACAAATACGATCTCAACTACATGATCATGCAAAGCAATATGACAATGATGAAGCATGTCATAATAAACAGAACGGTGGTAAGTTGCATGGCAATATATCTCGGAATGGCTATGGAATGCCATAATAGGTAGATATGGTGGCTGTTTTGAGGAAGGTATAAGGTGGGTGTATGGTACCGGCAAAAGTTGCACGGTACTAGAGAGGCTAGCAATGGTGGAAGGGTGAAAGTGCGTATAATCCATGGACTCAACATTAGTCATAAGAACTCACATACTTATTGCAAAAGTACTACACGCATGCTCCTAGGGGGATAGATTGGTAGGAAAATACCATCGCTCATCCCCGACCACCACTCATAAGGAAGACAATCAATAAATAAATCATGCTCCGACTTCATCACATAACGGTTCACCATATATGCATGCTACGGGAATCACAAACTTTAACACAAGTATTTCTCAAATTCACAACTACTCAACTAGCATTACTCTAATATCACCATCTTCATATCACAAAACAATCATCAAGTATCAAACTTCTCATAGTATTCAATGCACTTTTAATGATAGTTTTTATTATACCCATCTTGGATGCCTATCATATTAGGACTAATTTTATAGCCAAAGCAAACTACCATGATGTTCTATAGGACTCTCAAAATAATATAAGAGAAGAATGGGATATCAATAATTTCTATAAAATAAAACCACCATCGTGCTCTAAAAAGATATAAGTGAAGCACTAGAGCAAAATTATCTAGCTCAAAAGATATAAGTGAAGCACATAGAGTATTCTAATAAATTCCGATTCATGTGTGTCTCTCCCAAAAGGTGTGTACAGCAAGGATGATTGTGGTAAACTAAAAATCAAATATTCAAATCATACAAGACGCTCCAAGCAAAACACATATCATGTGGTGAATAAAAATATAGCCTCGAGTAAAGTTACCGATAGACGAAGACGAAAGAGCGGATGCCTTCCGGGGCATCCCCAAGCTTAGGCTTTTGGTTGTCCTTTAATTTTACCTTGGGGTGACTTGGGCATTCCCAAGCTTAGTCTCTTGCCACTCCTTATTCCAAAATCCATCAAATCTTTACCCAAAACTTGAAAACTTCACAACACAAAACTTCAACAGAAAATCTCATGAGCTCCGTTAGTATAAGAAAACAAACCACCACTTCAAGGTACTGTAATTAACTCATTCTTTATTTATATTGGTGTTAAACCTACTGCATTCCAACTTCTCTATGGTTCATGCCCCCCGATACTAGCCATGGATTCATCAAAATAAGCAAACAACACACGAAAAACAGAATTTGTCAAAAACATAACAGTCTGTAGTAATCTGTAGGTTTCGAATACTTCTGTAAGCCCAAAATTCTGAAATAACTTTGTGCAAGTAAGTAATTTTTCTATTAATTATCTGCAAAAATAATCAACCTAATTGCACTCTCCAGTAAAAAATGGCAGCAAATCTCGTGAGCGCTAAAGTTTCTGTTTTTTACAGCAAGATCGTAAAGACTTCCCCCAAGTCTTCCCAAAGGTTCTACTTGGCACAAACACTAATTAAAAGCATAAAACCACATCCAAACAGAATCTAGATGAATTATTTATTACTAAACAGGAACAAAAAACAAGAAACAAAAATAAAATTGGGTTGCGGCCCAACAAGCTTATTGTTTAACGCCCCTAGCTAGGCATTAATAATTTTAATGATGCTCACAAGAAAGACAAGAATTGAAGCACAAAGAGAGCATCATAAAACATGTGACAAGCACATCTAAGTCTAACATACTTCCTATGCATAGGCATATTATAGGCAAACAAATTATCAAGGCAAGCAAAAACTAACATATGCAAGGAAGCGTCAAGAAACAATGGCAATCTCAACATAACGAGAGGTAATTTAGTAACATGAAAATTTCTACAACCATATTTTCCTCTCTCGTAATAATTACATGTAGGATCATAAGAAAATTCAACAAAATAGCTATCACATAAAATATTTTCAACACGATCCACATGCATGCAAAGTTGACACTCTTCCAAAATAGTGGGATTAACATTAACTAAAGTCATGACCTCTCCAAACCCACTTTTATCAAAAACTTCATAAGATTGAACATTCTCCAAATATGTGGGATCTAAAGTTGACACTCTTCCAACCCCACTTTCAATATTATTGCAAACACCATTATCAATCTCATATTCATCATGGTGCTTAAACAAATTTTCAAGATCAAAAGAAGAATCACCCCAATCATGATCATTGCAACAAATAGTAGTTATAGCAAAACTAGCATCCCCAAGCTTAGGGTTTTGCATATTATTAGCACAATTGATGTTAATAGAATTTATAATAACATCATTGCAATCATGCTTTTCATCGAAGGAACTACCAAGTATGGGTGCAATAGCAACGATCTCATGTTTAACATAAGGAACTATAGCAAATTCATCTTCATAAATATTGGCATCATGGCCACAAGAATAGCAAGCATCATGTTCATCAAGGGATATTTCAATCAAATAATCGGAATCATAATTATCTATAGATTCATGCATATCATTATTTTCTTCCGAAGCAACGGTCATTCTTTCAATAAATTCTTTGACATAGACATTATGAGCATAGTTTTCATAGCAATATTTAAGTATGTCAAAATTTTCAGATTTGTAGAGAGTAATATCATACTTTCTAATCAAAGAAGCAACTTCATAAGCACCCTTAAAAGCAACAAATTCTTCAATTTGTTCGATATCGTAGTAACTATAAACACCCTTTGCATAAGAAGATAAGATTTAAATAGCATTAAATGCACATAGGTAGGGGAGGTGTTTTTAGGGTTCTTAGAGCAACAACTAAAATGAAAAATTTCACAAAGATTCCAAGCATAACACAACAATCTGTTTGTTTGATCCCGTAAGAGTCTCCCTTTTTTAGACAAACGGTGACGCACAAAATGAGCATGCTCATCTAAAGATTTCCCATCAACTAGGCTAGTTGGAGTTTCAGCACGAGCGCATAAGGATCAAAGATGATCCAAGTAGAACACTTTAAGTGGATCCATATCAATAGATTTTTAGCAAGCAAAGATGCACGCAAATAGAAGGCACATGGAAACACAAACAAAGATACATATGGGAAGAAGGCAAAGAAAAGGCAAAGGTTTTCGAAAATCATTTTAGAAGTGGAGGAGAGGAAAACGAGAGGCAAATGGCAAATAATGTAATGCGAGGGATAAGAGTTTGTGATGGGTACTTGGTATGTCTTGACTTGATGCAACCTCCCCGGCAATGGCGCCAGAAATTCTTCTTGCTATCTCTTGAGCATGCGTTGGTTTTCCCTTGAAGAGGAAAGGGTGATGCAGCACATGTTGGGGAACGTAGTAATTTCAAAAAAAATCCTACGCACACGCAAGATCATGGTGATGCATAGCAACGAGAGGGAGAGTGTTGTCTACGTACCCTCGTAGACCCTAAGCGGAAGCGTTATGACAACACAGTTGATGTAGTCGTACGTCTTCACGATCGACCGATCCTAGCACCGAAAGTACGGCACCTTCGCGATCTGCACACGTTCGGCTCAGTGACGTCCCATGAACTCACGATCCACCAGAGTGTCAAGGGAGAGCTTCGTCAGAACGACGGCGTGATGACGGTGATGATGAAGCTACTGGCGCAGGGCTTGGCCTAAGCACTACGACGATATGACTGAGGTGGATTATGGTGGAGGGGGGCACCGCACATGGCTAAGAGATCAATGATCAACTTGTGTGTCTATGCGGTGCACCCTGGCCACGTATATAAATGATGGAGGGAGGAGGAGGTCGGCCCTCATAGGGCGCGCCAAAAGTGTGGAGTCCTACTAGGACTCCCTAGTCCTAGTAGGATTCCACCTCCCACATGGAATAGGAAAAAGGGAAGGGAGAAGGAGAAGGAAGGAAGGGGGCATCCCCTTTCCCTAGTCCAATTCGGACCAGTCTATGGGGAAGGGGCGCGGCCACCCTTGAGGCCTTTCTCTCCTTTCCCGTATGGCCCATTAAGGCCCAATATGAATTCACGTAACTCTCCGGTACTCCAAAAAATACCTGAATCACTCGGAACCTTTCCGATATCCGAATATAGCCTTCCAATATATCGATCTTTACTTCTCGACCATTTCGAGACTCCTCGTCATGTCCCCGATCTCATCCGGGACTCCGAACAAACTTCGGTCATCAAATCACATAACTCACAATACAAATCGTCACAAAACGTTAAGCGTGCGGACCCTACGGGTTTGAGAACTATGTAGACATGACCGAGACTCATCTCTGGTCAATAACCAATAGCGGAACCTGGATGCTCATATTTGTAGGGGAACGTAGTAATTTCAAAAAAATTCCTACGCACACGCAAGATCATGGTGATGCATAGCAACGAGAGGGGAGTGTGTTGTCTACGTGCCCTCGTAGACCGGAAGCGGAAGCGTTAGCACAACGCGGTTGATGTAGTCGTACGTCTTCACGGCCCGACTGATCAAGCACCGAAACAACGGCACCTCCGAGTTCTAGCACACGTTCAGCTCGATGACGATCCCCGGACTCCGATCCAGCAGAATGTCGGGGAAGAGTTCCGTCAGCACGACAGCGTGGTGACGATCTTGATGTTCTACCGTCGCAGGGCTTCGCCTAAGCACCGCTACAATATTATCGAGGATTATTGTGGAGGAGGGCACCGCACACGGCTAATAGATCTCAAGGATCAATTGTTGTGTCTAGAGGTGCCCCCCTGCCCCCGTATATAAAGGAGCAAGGGGGAGGGGCAGCCGGCCAGGAGGAGGCGCGCCAGGGAGGAGTCCTACTCCTACCGGGAGTAGGACTCCCTCCTTTCCTTGTCCAACTAGGAGAGGGGGAAGGAAGGGAGAGAGGAGAGAAAGGAAAGGGGGGGGGCGCCGCCCCTCCCTCCTTGTCCAATTCGGACTAGAGGGGGAGGGGGCGCGCAGCCTGCCCTGGCCGCCCCTCCTCTGCTCCACTTTGGGCCCATGAGGCCCATTAACCCCCGGGGGGTTCCGGTAACCCCCGGTACTCCGTTTTATATCCGATAACTCCCAGAACCATTCTTGTGTCCGAATATAGTCGTCCAATATATCAATCTTTATGTCTCGACTATTTCGAGACTCCTCGTTATGTCCGTGATCACATCCGGGACTCCGAACAACCTTCGGTGCATCAAAATATATAAACTCATAATGAAACTTTCATTGTAACGTTAAGCGTGCGGACCCTACGGGTTCGAGAACAATGTAGACATGACCGAGACACGTCTCCGGTCAATAACCAATAGCGGAACCTGGATGCTCATATTGGCTCCTACATATTCTACGAAGATCTTTTATCGGTCAGACCGCATAACAACATACATTGTTCCCTTTGTCATCGGTATGTTACTTGCCCAAGATTTGATCGTCGGTATCTCAATACCTACTTCAATCTCGTTACCGGCAAGTCTCTTTACTCGTTCCGTAATACATCATCCCGCAACTAACTTATTAGTTGCAATGCTTGCAAGGCTTATGTGATGTGCATTACCGAGAGGGCCCAGAGATACCTCTCCGACAATCGGAGTGACAAATCCTAATCTCGAAATACGCCAACCCAACAAGTACCTTCGGAGACACCTGTAGAGCACCTTTATAATCACCCAGTTACGTTGTGACGTTTGGTAGCACACAAAGTGTTCCTCCGGTAAATGGGAGTTGCATAATCTCATAGTCATAGGAACATGTATAAGTCATGAAGAAAGCAATAGCAACAAACTAAACGATCAAGTGCTAAGCTAACGAAATGGGTCAAGTCAATCACATCATTCTCCTAATGATGTGATCCCGTTAATCAAATGACAACTCATGTCTATGGTTAGGAAACATAACCATCTTCGATCAACGAGCTAGTCAAGTAGAGGCATACTAGTGACACTATGTTTGTCTATGTATTCACACATGTATTATGTTTCCGGTTAATACAATTCTAGCATGAATAATAAACATTTATCATGATATAAGGAAATAAACAATAACTTTATTATTGCATCTAGGGCATATTTCCTTCAGTCTCCCACTTGCACTAGAGTCAATAATCTAGATTACACAGTAATGATTCTAACACCCATGGAACCTTGGTGTTGATCATGTTTTGCTCGTGGAAGAGGCTTAGTCAGCGGGTGTGCAACATTCAGATCCGTATGTGTCTTGCAAATTTCTATGTCTCCCACTTGGACTAAATCCCGAATGGAATTGAAGCGTCTCTTGATGTGCTTGGTTCTCTTGTGACATCTGGATTCCTTTGCCAAGGCAATTGCACCAGTATTGTCACAAAAGATTTTCACTGGACCCGATGCACTAGGTATGACACCTAGATCGGATATGAACTCCTTCATCCAGACTCCTTCATTTACTGCCTCCAAAGTACCTATGTACTCTGCTTCACATGTAGATCCCGCCACGACGCTTTGTTTAGAACTGCACCAACTGACAGCTCCACCGTTCAGTAAAAACACGTATCCGGTTTGCGATTTAGAATCGTCCGGATCACTGTCAAAGCTTGCATCAACATAACCATTTACGATGAGCTCTTTGTCACCTCCATATACGAGAAACATATCCTTAGTCCTTTTCAGGTATTTCAGGATGTTCTTGACCGCTGTCCAGTGATCCACTCCTGGATTACTTTGGTACCTCCCTGCTAGACTTATAGCAAGGCAGACATCAGGTCTGGAACACAGCATTGCATACATGATAGAGCCTATGGCTGAAGCATAGGGAACATCTTTCATTTTCTCTCTATCTTCTGCGGTGGTCGGACATTGCTCAACTTCACACCTTGTAACACAGGCAAGAACCCTTTCTTTGCTTGATCCATTTTGAACTCTTCAAAACCTTGTCAAGGTATGTGCTTTGTGAAAGTCCAATTAAGTGTCTTGATCTATCTCTATAGATCTTAATGCCCAATATGTAAGCAGCTTCACCGAGGTCTTTCATTGAAAAACTCTTATTCAAGTATCCCTTTATGCTATCCAGAAATTCTATATCATTTCCAATCAATAATATGTCATCCACATATAATATCAGAAATGCTACAGAGCTCCCACTCACTTTCTTGTAAATACAGGCTTCTCCAAAAGTCTGTACAAAACCAAATGCTTTGATCACACTATCAAAGCGTTTATTCCAACTCCGAGAGGCTTGCACCAGTCCATAAATGGATCGCTGGAGCTTGCACACTTTGTTAGCTCCCTTTGGATCGACAAAACCTTCTGGTTGCATCATATACAACCCTTCTTCCAGAAATCCATTCAGGAATGCAGTTTTGACATCCATTTGCCAAATTTCATAATCATAAAATGCGGCAATTGCTAACATGATTCAGACAGACTTAAGCATCGCTACAGGTGAGAAGGTCTCATCGTAGTCAATCCCTTGAACTTGTCGAAAACCTTTTGCAACAAGTCGAGCTTTATAGACAGTAACATTACCGTCAGCGTCAGTCTTCTTCTTGAAGATCCATTTATTCTCAATTGCTTGCCGATCAACGGGCAAGTCAACCAAAGTCCACACTTTGTTCTCATACATGGATCCCATCTCAGATTTCATGGCTTCTAGCCATTTTGCGGAATCTGGGCTCACCATTGCTTCTTCATAGTTCGTAGGTTCATCATGATCTAGTAGCATGACTTCCAGAACAGGATTACTGTACCACTCTGGTGCGGATCTTACTCTGGTTGATCTACGAGGTTCAGTAGTAACTTGATCTGAAGTTTCATGATCATTATCATTAGCTTCCTCACTAATTGGTGTAGGGTCACAGAAACCGGTTTCTGTGATGTACTACTTTCCAATAAGGGAGCAGGTACAGTTACCTCATCAAGTTCTACTTTTCTCCCACTCACTTCTTTCGAGAGAAACTCCTTCTCTAGAAAAACTCCGATTTAGCAAAAAAAATCTTGCCTTCGGATCTGTGATAGAAGGTGTACCCAACAGTGTCCTTTGGGTATCCTATGAAGACACATTTCTCCAATTTGGGTTCGAGCTTATCAGGTTGAAGCTTTTTGACATAAGCATCGCAGCCCCAAACTTTCAGAAACGACAACTTTGGTTTCTTGCCAAACCACAGTTCATAAGGCGTCGTCTCAACGGATTTCGATGGTGTCCTATTTAACGTGAATGCAGCCGTCTCTAAAGCATAACCCCAAAACGATAACGGCAAATCAGTAAGAGACATCATAGATCACACCATATCTAATAAAGTACGATTATGATGTTCGGACACGCCATTACGATGTGGTGTTTCGGGTGTTGTGAGTTGCGAAACTATTCTGCATTGTTTCAAATGTAGACCAAACTCGTAACTCAAATATTCTCCTCCACGATCAGATCGTAGAAACTTTATTTTCTTGTTATGATGATTTTCAACTTCACTCTGAAATTCTTTGAACTTTTCAAATGTTTCAGACTTATGTTTCATTAAGTAGATATACCCATATCTACTTAAATCATCTGTGAAGGTGAGAAAATAACGATATCCGCCACGAGCCTCAACATTCATTGGATCACATACATCTGTATGTATGATTTCCAACAAATCCGTTGCTCTCTCCATAGTACCGGAGAACGGCGTTTTAGTCATCTTACCCATGAGGCACGGTTCGCAAGTACCAAGTGATTCATAATCAAGTGGTTCCAAAAGTCCATCGGTATGGATTTTCTTCATGCGCTTTACACCGATATGACCTAAACGGCAGTGCCACAAATAAGTTGCACTATCATTATCAACTCTACATCTTTTGATTTCAACATTATGAATATGTGTAGCACTACTATCGAGATTCGTCAAAAATAGACCACTCTTCAAGGGTGCATGACCATAAAAGATATTACTCATATAAATAGAACAACCATTATTCTCTGATTTAAATGAATAACCGTCTCGCATCAAACAAGATCCAGATATAATGTTCATGCTCAACGTTGGCACCAAATAACAATTATTTAGGTATAATACTAATCCCGAAGGTAGATGTAGAGGTAGTGTGCCGACCGCGATCACATCGACTTTGGAACCATTTCCCACGTGCATCGTCACCTCGTCCTTAGCCAATCTTCGCTTAATCCGTAGCCCCTGTTTCGAGTTGCGAAAGTTAGCAACAGAACCAGTATCAAAAACCCAGGTGCTACTGCGAGCATTAGTAAGGTACACATCAATAACGTGTATATCACATATACCTTTGTTCACTTTGCCATCCTTCTTATCCGCCAAATACTTGGGGCAGTTCTGCTTCCAGTGACCAGTCTGCTTCCAGTAGAAGCACTCAGTCTCAGGCTTAGGTCCAGACTTGGGTTTCTTCTCCTGAGCAGCAACTTGTTTGTTGTTCTTCTTGAAGTTCCCTTTCTTCTTCCCTTTGCCCTTTTTCTTGAAACTGGTGGTCTTATTGACCATCAACACTTGATGCTCCTTCTTGATTTCTACCTCCGTGGCTTTTAGCATTGCGAAGAGCTCAGGAATAGTCTTATTCATCCCTTGCATATTATATTTCATCATGAAGCTTTTGTAGCTTGGTGGCAGTGATTGAAGAACTCTGTCAATGACACTATCAACAGGAAGATTAACCCCCAGTTGAGTCAAGTGATTATGATACCCAGACATTTTGAGTATATGTTCACTGACAGAACTATTCTCCTCCATCTTGCAGCTATAGAACTTATTGGAGACTTCATATCTCTCAATCCGGGCATTTGCTTGAAATATTAACTTCAACTCCTGGAACATCTAATATGCTCCATGACGTTCAAAACGTCGTTGAAGACCCGGTTCTAAGCCGTAAAGCATGGCACACTGAACTATCGAGTAGTCATCAGCTTTGCTCTGCCAGACGTTCATAACATCTGGTGTTGCTCCTTCAGCAAGCTTGGCACTTAGCGGTGCTTCCAAGATGTAATTCTTCTGTGCAACAATGAGGATAATCCTCAAGTTACGGACCATGTCCGTGTAATTACTACCATCATCTTTCAACTTTGCTTTCTCAAGGAACGCACTAAAATTCAATGGAACAACAGCACGAGCCATCTATCTACAATTAAACATAGACAAGCAAGATACTATCAGGTACTAAGTTCATGATAAATTTAAGTTCAATTAATCATATTACTTAAGAACTCCCACTTAGAAAGATATCCCTCTAATCCTCTAAGTGATCACGTGATCCAAATCAACTAAACCATGTCCGATTATCATGTGAGATGGAGTAGTATCAATGGTGAACATCAACATGTTGATCATATCTACTATATGATTCACGCTTGACCTTTCGGTCTCTGTGTTCCGAGGCCATATCTGTTATATGCTAGGTTCGTCAAGTTAAACCTGAGTATTCCGCGTGTGCAACTGTTTTGCACCCGTTGTATTTGAACGTAGAGCCTATCACACCCGATCATCACGTGGTGTCTCAGCACGAAGAACTTTCGCAACGGTGCATACTCAGGGAGAACAATTATACTTTGATAATTTAGTGAGGGGTCATCTTATAATGCTACCGTCAATCAAAGCAAGATAAGATGCATAAAAGATAAACATCACATGCAATCAATATAAGTGATATGATATGACCATCATCATCTTGTGCTTGTGATCTCCATCTTCGAAGCACCGTCATGATCACCATCATCACCGACACGACACCTTGATCACCATCGTAGCATCGTTGTTGTCTCGCCAATCTTATGCTTCCACGACTATCGCTACCGCTTAGTGATAAAGTAAAGCGTTACAGCGCAATTGCATTGCATACAATAAAGCGACAACCATATGGCTCCTGCCAATTGTCGATAACTCGGTTACAAAACATGATCATCTCATACAATAAAATTTAGCATCGTGTCTTAACCATATCACATCACAACATGCCCTGCAAAAACAACTTAGACGTCCTCTACTTTGTTGTTGCAAGTTTTACATGGCTGCTACGGGCTTAGCAAGAACCGTTCTTACCTACGCATCAAAACCACAACGATAGTTTGTCAAGTTGGTGTTGTTTTAACCTTCGCAAGGACCGGGCGTAGCCACACTTGGTTCAACTAAAGTTGGAGAAACTGACACCCGCCAGCAAGGTTGTCAGAATCGCGATTTTGAATCGGATCGGAGCTCTGATGGTAGAATCGTAAATTGTAGAATCTTCACTACCAGGATCGTAGAAACGTAGATTTTATGAACTAAAATCGTAGAATCAGATGGGTAAGTTTGGATCGTAAAGTCGTAGAATCATATAATAGAATCGTGATTCTAACAACCTTGCCCGCCAACCACCTGTGTGCAAAGCACGTCGGTAGAACCAGTCTCGCGTAAGCGTACGCGTAATGTCGGTCCGGGCCACTTCATCCAACAATACCGCCGAACCAAAGTATGACATGCTGGTAAGAAGTATGACTTATATCGCCCACAACTCACTTGTGTTCTACTTGTGCACAACATCAACGCATAAAACCTAGGCTCGGATGCCACTGTAGGGGAACGTAGTAATTTCAAAAAAATTCCTACGCACACGCAAGATCATGGTGATGCATAGCAATGAGAGGGGAGAGTGTTGTCTACATACCCTCGTAGACCGGAAGCGGAAGCGTTAGCACAACGCGGTTGATGTAGTCGTACGTCTTCACGGCCCGACCGATCAAGCACCGAAACAACAGCACCTCCAAGTTCTAGCACACATTCAGCTCAACGACGATCCCCGGACTCCGATCCAGCAGAATGTCGGGGAAGAGTTCCGTCAGCACGACGACGTGGTGACGATCTTGATGTTCTACCGTCGCAGGGCTTCGCCTAAGCACCGCTACAATATTATCGAGGATTATTGTGGAGGAGGGCACCGCACACGGCTAATAGATCTCAAGGATCAATTGTTGTGTCTAGAGGTGCCCCCTGCCCCCGTATATAAAGGAGCAAGGGGGAGGGGCAGCCGGCCAGGAGGAGGCGCGCCAGGGAGGAGTCCTACTCCTACCGGGAGTAGGACTCCCTCCTTTCCTTGTCCAACTAGGAGAGGGGGAAGGAAGGGAGAGAGGAGAGAAAGGAAAGGGGGGGCGCCGCCCTCCCTCCTTGTCCAATTCGGACTAGAAAGGGAGGGGCGCGCAGCCTGCCCTGGCCGCCCCTCCTCTGCTCCACCTTGGGCCCATGAGGCCCATTAACCCCGGGGGGTTCCGGTAACTCCCCGTACTCTGTTTTATATCCGATAACTCCCGGAACCATTCCTGTATCCGAATATAGTCGTCCAATATATCAATCTTTATGTCTCGACTATTTCAAGACTCCTCGTTATGTCCGTGATCACATCTGGGACTCCGAACAACCTTCAGTACATCAAAATATATAAACTCATAATGAAACTTTCATTGTAACGTTAAGCGTGCGGACCCTACGGGTTCGAGAACAATGTAGACATGACCGAGACACGTCTCCGGTCAATAACCAATAGCGGAACCTGGATGCTCATATTGGCTCCTACATATTCTACGAAGATCTTTTATTGGTCAGACCGCATAACAACATACGTTGTTCCCTTTGTCATCGGTATGTTACTTGCCCAAGATTTGATCGTCGGTATCTCAAGACCTAGTTCAATCTCGTTACCGGCAAGTCTCTTTACTCGTTCTGTAATATATCATCCCGCAACTAACTTATTAGTTGCAATGCTTGCAAGGCTTATGTGATGTGCATTACCGAGAGGGCCCAGAGATACCTCTCCGACAATCGGAGTGACAAATCCTAATCTCGAAATACGCCAACCCAACAAGTACCTTCGGAGACACCTGTAGAGCACCTTTATAATCACCCAGTTACATTGTGATGTTTGGTAGCACACAAAGTGTTCCTCCGGTAAACGGGAGTTGCATAATCTCATAGTCATAGGAACATGTATAAGTCATGAAGAAAGCAATAGCAACAAACTAAACGATCAAGTGCTAAGCTAACGAAATGGGTCAAGTCAATCACATCATTCTCCTAATGATGTGATCCCGTTAATCAAATGACAACTCATGTCTATGGTTAGGAAACATAACCATCTTTGATCAACGAGCTAGTCAAGTAGAGGCATACTAGTGACACTATGTTTGTCTATGTATTCACACATGTATTATGTTTCCGGTTAATACAATTCTAGCATGAATAATAAACATTTATCATGATATAAGGAAATAAATAATAACTTTATTATTGCCTCTAGGGCATATTTCCTTCACGAAGATCTTTATCGGTCAAACCGCATAACAACATACGTTGTTCCCTTTGTCATCGGTATGTTACTTGCCCAAGATTCGATCGTCGGTATCTCAATACCTAGTTCAATCTCGTTACCGGCAAGTCTCTTTACTTGTTCCGTAATGCATCTTCCCGCAAATAACTCATTAATCACATTGCGTGCAAGGCTTTTAGTGATGTGCATTACCGAGAGGGCCCAGAGATACCTCTCCGGCAATCGGAGTGACAAATCCTAATCTCAATCTATGCCAACTCAACAAGTACCATCGGAGACACCTGTAGAGCACCTTTATAATCACTCAGTTACATTGTGACGTTTGGTAGCACACAAAGTGTTCCTCTGGAATTTGGGAGTTGCATAATCTCATAGTCATAGGAACATGTATAAGTCATGAAGAAAGCAATAGCAATATACTTAAACAATCAAGTGCTAAGCTAACGGAATGGGTCAAGTCAATCACATCATTCTCTAATGATGTGATCCCGTTAATCAAATGACAACTCATGTCTATGGCTAGGAATCTTAACCATCTTTGATTCAACGAGCTAGTCAAGTAGAGGCATACTAGTGACACTTTGTTTGTGTATGTATCCACACATGTACTAAGTTTCCGGTTAATACAATTCTAGCATGAATAATAAACATTTATCATGAAATAAGGAAATAAATAATAACTTTATTATTGCCTCTAGGGCATATTTCCTTCAGCACAGTAGCGTAAGCATTTCCCTCAGTTTTTGAGAACCAAGGTATCAAACCAGTAGGAGGTAACACACAAGTCACCTAGTACCTGCACAAACAAACAAAAACCTTGCAACCAACGCGATAAAGGGGTTGTCAATCCCTTCACGGTCACTTACGAAAGTGAGATCTGATATAGATAATAAGATAAATATTTTTGGTGTTTTTATGATATAGATTGGAAAATAAAGATTGCAAAATAAACGGTAATAAAAATATCAAGTTGATATGGAAATAATATGATGGAAGATAGACCTGGGGGCCATAGGTTTCACTAGTGGCTTCTCTCAAGATAGCAAATTCTATGGTGGGTGAACAAATTACTGTCGAGCAATTGATAGAAAAGTGAATACTTATGAGAATATCTAGGCATGAACATGTATATATGTTGGAAATATGCCCTAGAGGCAATAATAAAATGGTTATTATTATATTTCTTTGTTCATGATAATTGTCTATTGTTCATGCTATAATTGTGTTATCCGGAAATCGTAATACATGTGTGAATACATAGACCACAACACGTCCCTAGTGAGCCTCTAGTTGACTAGCTCGTTGATCAAAAGATAGTCATGGTTTCCTGACTATGGACATTGGATGTCATTGATAACGGGATCACATCATTAGGAGAATGATGTGATGGACAAGACCCAATCCTAAGCATAGCTCAAAGATCGTGTAGTTCATTTGCTATAGCTTTTCCGAATGTCAAGTATCATTTCCTTAGACCATGAGATTGTGCAACTCCCGGATACCGTAGGAGTGCTTTGGGTGTGCCAAACGTCACAACGTAACTGGGTGACTATAAAGTTACACTACAGGTATCTCCGAAAGTGTCTGTTGGGTTGGCACGAATCGAGACTGGGATTCGTCACTCCGTATGACGGAGAGGTATATCTGAGACCACTCGGTAATGCATCATCATAATGAGCTCAATGTGACCAAGTGGTTGATCACGGGATCATGCATTACGGTATGAGTAAAGTGACTTGCTGGTAACGAGATTGAACGAGGTATTGGGATACCGACGATCGAGTCTTGGGCAAGTAACGTAACAATTGACAAAGGGAATTGTATACGGATTGATTGAATCCTCAACATCATGGTTCATCCGATGAGATCATCGAGGAGCATGTGAGAGCCAACATGGGTATCCAGATCCTGATGTTGGTTATTGACCGGAGAGTCGTCTCGGTCATGTCTGCGTGTCTCCCGAACCCTTAGGGTCTACACACTTAAGGTTCGGTGACGCTAGGGTTGTTGAGATATTAGTATATGGTAACCCGAAAGTTGTTTGGAGTCCCGGATGAGATCCCGGACGTCACGAGGAGTTCCGGAATGGTCCGGAGGTGAAGATTTATATATAGGAAGTCAAGTTTCGGCCATCGGGAAAGTTTCGGGGGTAATCGGTATTGTACCGGGACCACCGGGTGGGGCCACCTATCCCGGAGGGCCCCATGGGCTGAAGTGGGAAGGGAACCAGCCCCTACTGGGCTGGTGTGCCCCCCTTGGGCCTCCCCCTACGCCTAGGGTTGGAAACCCTAGGGGTGGGGGGTGCCCCACTTGGCTTGGGGGGCAAGCCACCCCCTTGGCCGCCGCCCCCCCTGGAGATTGGATCTCCTAGGGCCGGCGCCCCCCCCCCTCTAGGGACCCTATATATAGTGGGGGAGGGAGGGAAGCCGCACCCTAGCCCCTGGCGCCTCCCTCTCCCTCTCGTGACACTCCTCCCTCTCCCTGAGCTTGGCGAAGCCCTGCCGAGATCACCGTTGCTTCCACCACCACGCTGTCGTGCTGCTGGATCTTCATCAACCTCTCCTTCCCCCTTGCTGGATCAAGTTGGAGGAGACGTCTTCCCAACGGTACGTGTGTTGAACGCGGAGGTGCCATCCGTTCGGCGCTAGGTCATCGGTGATTTGGATCACGACGAGTACGACTCCATCAACCCCGTTCTCTTGAACACTTCCGTGCGCGATCTACAAGGGTATTGTCGGTGTCAAAACCGGCGGATCTCGGGTAGGGGGTCCCGAAATATGCGTCTAGGCCGGATGGTAACAGGAGGCAAGGGACACGAAGTTTTACCCAGGTTCGGGCCCTCTCGATGGAGGTAAAACCCTACGTCCTGCTTGATTAATATTGATGATATGGGTAGTACAAGAGTAGATCTACCACGAGATCAGAGAGGCTAAACCCTAGAAGCTAGCCTATGGTATGATTGTTGTTGTGTATGTTGTCCTACGGACTAAAACCCTCCGGTTTATATAGACACCGGAGAGGGTTAGGGTTACACAAAGTCGGTTACAATGGTAGGAGATCTACATATCCGTATCACCAAGCTTGCCTTCCACGCCAAGGAAAGTCCCTACCGGATATGGGACGAAGTCTTCAATCTTGTATCTTCATAGTCCAGGAGTCCGGCCGACGGTATAGTCCGGCTATCCGAACACCCCCTAATCCAGGACTCCCTCAGTAACCCCTGAACCAGGCTTCAATAATGACGAGTCCGGCGCGCAGATTGTCTTCGGCATTGCAAGGCGGGTTCCTCCTCCAAGTACTTCATAGAAGATTTTGAACACAAAGAAACCTGTTCCTCGGCGTCCGGACAGTCGACAATCTGGTTCTTTTTAGTAAGAAACCTGTTCCAAAGCTTTCGGGCTGACTCTCTGGGCTGTTGAGTTATATGACTCAAATCATCCGCATCCGGAGGTCGGACATAAGTCCCTTGAAAATTTTCCCGAAAGGCGTCTTCAAGCTCTTCCCAACTTCCAATGGAGCTTTCGGGGAGGCCTTTGAGCCAGTGACGAGCTAGCCCTTTGAGCTTGAGGGGTAGGTACTTGATGGCGTGGAGATCGTCTCCTCGAGCCATATGGATATGAAGGATGTAGTCGTCAATCCAGACCCCAGGGTCTGTTGTTCCGTCATATGCCTCTATGTTTACGGGCTTGAATCCCTCTGGAAATTCGTGGTCCAGCACCTCATCGGTGAAACATACGGGGTGTGCGGCACCCCTGTAGCTGGGTGTACCGCATTGTTCGAATGTTTGTTGTGTTGCATTGTATGCTGGGGCGCGCTTGTGTGGTCCATAGATGGATCTTGTTGCGCCGTCCTTTGGGTGCGAGCCCTCGGATGGGTCGCGTATTGTATTGTGAGCAGCGTATGCCGCTCTGTGTTGGTAGAGGGGTCGTCTATCCGACCAAGTGGCTGCTTTGATATTTGGTTGTGGGGGTTCTGAGGCCTCCTCATCGAATTCGGGTAGCAGCTTCCGCTTTGGGTAGCTCTTGGAGGGGCGATTGTCGCCGTACCTTGCTGCAGTGTTGAGTATTTTACTCCATCTGATTTGGAGTGTGTCTTGCGCGGCCTTGAGCCTTTGCTTCTGCTTTTTCAGACTCCTCGCGGTGGCAACAAGCCTTTTACGGGTAGTCTGCTGCTCCGGGTGTCTGTCCGGCGTTATGTCGTCCGGACCATTATCCTTGATAGGATTTGTTTGTTCGGTTTGATTATCCGGATTGTCGTTGTCCGGCAGCGGTTCACCCTGCTCTAGCACTGGGTCTATGTGATTGCTATTTCTGTCGAGGAGGGATTTGGGGCGGCGCTTGCGTCGCCGCTTTGACTGCTTTTCGAGGGAACAAGCCTTCGGTGCGTCCTTCCGCTCCTCGTCGTCATCTTTTGGTGGGTCCACCATGTATACGTCATATGACGAGGTGGCGTTCCAGGGCCCAATAGGCGCTGGTTCTTCATCGTCTCCTTCATCGGCGTCCATACCGTCGATGTCTTCGGAGTCGAAGTCGAGCATGTCGGTTAAATCGTCGAAAGTGGCTACAAAGTGGGTGGTGGGTGGGCTTTGAATTTCTTCATCGTCCGCATCCCAATCTCGCTGACCGTAGTCCGGCCAGGGCTCTCCTGATAAAGAGAGAGACTTTAGTGATTTTATAATATCGCCAAAGGGCGAGTGCTGAAATATATCCGCGGTAGTAAACTCCATGATCGGCGCCCAATCGGATTCGATCAGCAGAGGCGCGAATGGTTCGGAGTCCGGAGAGGAGTCCGGCTCCTTGGAATCATGAGTCTCGCGGAGTGCGGGGTTGGTGTTCGGCTCGATCGCCGTTAGGATCGCAGCTCCTGAGGCGGCGTCCAACCACCCATCCTCGATCGACGCGGTTGGCTCCGAATTAAGAGTCGAAGCCAATGCGGGTGCGGCCTTCAGGGCACTGTTAGGCGACAGAGCTAGATCATGCTCGTCGTGGAAGTGCGGCGCGCTCGGCAGTGGCTCAAATCCGTCGAAGATCAAGTCCCCGCGGATGTCAGCTGTGTAGTTTAAACTTCCAAATCTGACCTGACGGCCAGGGGCATAGATTTCGATCTGCTCCAGATGGCCAAGTGAATTGGCCCGCAGTGCAAAGCCGCCGAAGACAGAGATCTGTCCGGGGAGACAAGTTTCACCCTGGACCGCATCACTATCAATGATCGTAGGAGCCATCAAGCCTGACGGCGATGACACAGAGGAACTCTCAATGAAAGCACCAATGTCAGTGTCAAAACCGGCGGATCTCGGGTAGGGGGTCCCGAACTATGCGTCTAGGCCGGATGGTAACAGGAGGCAAGGGACACGAAGTTTTACCCAGGTTCGGGCCCTCTCGATGGAGGTAAAACCCTACGTCCTGCTTGATTAATATTGATGATATGGGTAGTACAAGAGTAGATCTACCACGAGATCGGAGAGGCTAAACCCTAGAAGCTAGCCTATGGTATGATTGTTGTTGTGTATGTTGTCCTACGGACTAAAACCCTCCGGTTTATATAGACACCAGAGAGGGTTAGGGTTACACAAAGTCGGTTACAATGGTAGGAGATCTACATATCCGTATCGCCAAGCTTGCCTTCCACGCCAAGGAAAGTCCCTTCCGGATATGGGACGAAGTCTTCAATCTTGTATCTTCATAGTCCAGGAGTCCGGCCGACGGTATAGTCCGGCTATCCGAACACCCCCTAATCCAGGACTCCCTCAGTAACCCCTGAACCAGGCTTCAATGATGACGAGTCCGGCGCGCAGATTGTCTTCGGCATTGCAAGGCGTGTTCCTCCTCCAAGTACTTCATAGAAGATTTTGAACACAAAGATAGTGTCCGGCTCTCCAAAATAAGTTTCCACATATTGCCATAGAGAGAATAATATTTACACAAATCTAATCTGCTGACGTATTCCGTAGTGTAACACACCACGGCCAAGCCTTTATCCGGGTCGTTTTATTATCCCACCTCAGCGCGTCATGCGAGGCGGTTTCCTTGGCACGTCTTGTTAAAGCAGAGATCGTCTCCCCTTATTCCAGGATTCTCATCAATACGGGCGTGGGTAACCCAACCGCTTCTAGGACTCCTAGATTATAGGCAAGTCCAAACGGACACGGAGAGGACGCTTGATATTCACCCTCTTTATAAAGGGACAAGCCTTTTATTTTTCCCTCCTGTGCTCAATCGAATCCTTCCCCCACCTCAAGCTCAAACGCCCAAAGTTCAGGTCAGGTGCTCCGATCCTTCAGTCATGTCCGGATCTAGCCTTCAAGGCCGATGGGTGCCTTCCTCCATCACGGAGGAAGACATCAAAATGTTGAGGGAGGCCAGATATCTGACCACCGAGATCTTGCATCGGTTGCCTCCCCGAGGGCAGGCCGTCCCCACCCCCGAACCCAACGAAAATGTCGTGTTCATTTCCCACTTCCTCCGAGGTCTAGGCCTTGCTCTGGATCCTTTCGTCAGGGGTTTGATGTTTTATTACGGGCTAGACTTCCATGATCTAGCTCAGGACTCCTTTCTTCATATCACGACATTCATTGTCGTGTGCGAGGCCTTCCTCCGGGTTACCCCTCACTTTGGCCTATGGCTCAAGACCTTTGAAGTAAAGCCGAAGATGATCGAGGGGCAACATGCAACGTGTGGAGGTGCCTCAATACGCAAGATGACGGGAGCTCCGTGGCCCAAAGGTTCCATCCCGGAGGTGTCTGAATTGTGGCAACAAGAGTGGTTCTACATCACGGCTCCTAGAAGTGCCAAGTGGGCGGCCACCCCTGTTTTCCGCTCGAGCCCTCCACCACAACTAATGTCATGGATCAGCAGAGGTCTGAGCTGGGGTCCAGCCAAGGACGTGCCTATACTGCAAAGCCGCATTCGAGATCTCTTGAATGGAGATTTCAGTTTGGTTGCGGTAATACAAGTTATGCTGGTTCGTCAAGTCCAGCCTTGCAAACGCCGGCCTCTTCGCCTGTGGGAGTTCAATCCCGAGGGACCGCGTGTCATTCAAAATTTTCTCGGCCTGACGTACGAGGAGATGTACAAGTCATTCTTCGGACCTCATGTGGAGTGTCTGGAAATCATCGAGAACGTGGGCCTGAGTAGTAACCGCGCCGCCGAATAGGTAAGGCATCTTTCGGCCAAACATACTATCTCTCCTTGTTACGAAGTTATTTCTGAGGGTTCACTTTTTGACCAGGACTGGCTAACAAAGGTGAAGTTGATTCGGTGTTCGGCCCCCCTCCCTAAGGGTTTGGAAAATCCGGTATTGGAAAAGATGCTCCAGACCGCACCTTGCCCGGAGCCCTTGGAGGAAGATACTGTGGAGGATAATACGGGCGGACGCGGGCCCCCAACGCTGCCCATTCTAACCGAGGGAGCGAGCGTCTCCATGAAGGAAGATGACCATAAGAGGAAAAGGACTGCGCCCGGGGATTCGGAAGCTGAAGCTTCCAAACGGGAGAAGAAGTCTCCCACAGAGGATCCTACCTTGGGGGGCGCTGTTGCCGCACAAAGTCCGCGGGGGGATCAATTCTCCTGCGAGTCGTAAGTGACCTGAAATACTTTAATAGTACAGATATGCCATATTTTTCTTTTGAGAAAATAACCACCGCATATGTCTTTGCAGTTCGGGCCTTAGCCCCTCTCAAATGAGCTCGTCTTCGGGGGATCTTCTTCCAGAGATGATGGAGAGCGAAACGCCTCCTCCGGACTCCTCCGCTCCGGAAGCGGGCGACCCTGAAGTGTCGTCGCGGAGGGCCTCTCCGAGTCTGGTGAGGCCAGAAGATAATCCCATTGACCCCCAAAGCTCCCAGTGTCCGGCTCCCGAAGAGAGCAGACAAAAGAGTCCGGCACCGTCTAGTGTGCGATCGGATGTTCTGAGGGAGTTGGTGGGACGAACGGCCATCTCAGATGAACACCGTGTGCTGATGAATACGGTGATGGAGAGAATATCGTCCGCCAAAAGCGGATTGCATGAAGCTTTTATGAGTCTACTGAGAGTCTTTGAGGTACGTAAAAGAATGTATGATAGTCCTGCACATGCTAGGTGTGCCCTGTGTAGATAGTAGCCCCTGAGACTCTGGTTGTCGTCGGAAACGACGACGAACAGAGGATCATATTCCCAGGTAATAACCATACTGCCTCTATGTGCAGGTGATGGAAGCTCTGGTGGCTAGCCGGACTAGCGAGTTTGCCCATTTAGAACGGCAGTTGGATGCGGCAGACGCCGACATCGAGCTAACAAAAGGCTTGACGAGGCACAGGGTAAGTGTCATTATCTGGTAAACACCACATAGGAAGAGCAGCATGATGCCAGTATCTTTAATATGTTGTGACTGCAGATGGAGCTATTTCTGTTGAAGCCTTGCGGGCAGAACTTGCCCGAGCCAAGGAACAATCGAGGTTGGGTAATGCGGCTGCTTTGAAGGCGGCCGAAGAGTTGCAAGCCGAGAAGGCCGCGCATGGTGAGAGCCGAGACAAGATGGCCAAGATGGCCATAGAATTAAAAGCCACCGCCGATCATTGTCGGGTTCTTGAAAAGGAAAACCAAGCGAAGGCATCGGACCTTGAGAAGGCTGCTGCGACGAAAAAGGACCTCTGCTCTGCTATGACGGCAAAGAAGGAGGAGCTGCGGGAAGCCGGGGATATTGTAGCTGGGAAATCCTTTATGTTGCGGAGGAAGTTCGGAGATCCACGGTATGCCCCTCTGGGTCGGCAGTGGAGTCCGGAGGATGTATATATGGATTTGGCAGCGAGCGCTGCCGATGCGGCCAAGTATTTCCAGGGTCAGACGGACCGTGAAGTAGACCAGCTGTTTTGGAGACAATTCCATTCTCCCGAGCGTCCGCTTTCATTGACTAACCAATTAGCCGAATGGGCCGAACTAAATAGGTTGTCCGGACTCTCCATGAGGTCTGTTGTGGATCAGCTATGGCCGGAAAGGTCAAAACCGAACAGCTATTTCAGCTTGGTGCAACAGTTCCTTAGCATTAATGCGATGAAGAGGTCGGCGTGCATAGAGGGCACACGGATGGCCTTTGCCCGTGTTAAAGCATACTGGGCGGAGATGGATGCTACCACTGTTGCAGCGCGAGATTCGGCCATAGGTCGAAGGGCTGCTGAGCACTACTTTGAAGAAGTTCTTGAGGGTGCTCGTTTGATAGAGACCCAGTGCTCAAAAAATGTTATGTTTGAGTGATATGTAATCTCAATGTAAGCGAAATGCTTTTATAAATTTTTATAAGGCTATTTTTATACTTTTTCCTAAAAGTATATGATGCCTCCTGGGCGGCCGTTTATGTATACATGTGTATAACCTGAAAGATTGCAGCCGTCGGCTTCAACCCTCACGCATATAATGCGGAGGTGCTCGCAAAAACACGTGTTCACACTTAACCCAACGTCTTGGTCCTATTAAGGAGGTGATAGTGGAGAGAGCGAGGCAACCGGACTATAATGCTTTAGCACTTTCACTTAGCCATAGGAGTTTGACAGTGGGGCTACTAAATAGGCCCTGGTGGCTCCGCACTTTCCCGATCCCGGGGTGCGTACATGCCTGGCCGGAAAACGACCCTTCGTTAAGGCGGAGGAATTCTAACATTCCAACAGGTCATCGAGTGGTTGACCAGTCTCACGCTATATCATGACAGTTAGTTTTTGGCTTTCTCTACTGAGGTGCTCGTCCGGATGAACCAGGGCACAATCGCAGTAGTTCTCCTGGTGCTACCTTAGCCGGTAAAGCGGAACATAAGGCACCAAAACACAGGAGCCGGGCAAACCCAACATTTGACCAAATACAATGATTCGGAGCTGATGCATATAGGGCCAAACTCGCGACGCCGAACACTCCCTAAGGTATTCGGTCTTTGTGGTATAAATCGGGCCTAAATAATGGCCTTTGTAAGAAGCCCCTTGTGTCCAGGTACGTGCATTGTTCTGGCGTGGCCACATGCCAAGATGTCAGCATCCTTCTCAACGGTGGATATGTATCAACAAGAGACAGTAAAAAAGGTTTACGCAGGGTCTTAATCTAAAAAGAATCCTTGGAGCGGTTCCCTGCTGCACGTCTGCGCATGTGTCTCCGTTGTGCCGTATCCTGGATGGGTGTGGCACGATGATCGCCTGTAAAAGAGAGGAATTTAGGTGCAAAAGTTGTCGTGCAAAAAGATAGTTTGTTAAAGAAACCATGTATAATTCAAGACGAGAAGAAATTTCCACTCGTCTACGCGTGTTGAGCCCCTTGTATTGACAAATAGGGGTGTGACCATTTATTCAGTATAAGTAGTGGCGCCGGACTCGATTAGTTGTATATGAGGTCTTGACGACCTATTGGATGCTTTCGCTTGTCCGGGCGCCTTTAGTGTGTGGCTGCCAAGGCAGCCTCACTCTCTTCGGTGCATAGAGATCGCTTGATATTTCCGTGCACTATAATGATGCCACGTGGACCGGGCATCTTGAGTGTGAGGGAGGCGTAGTGTGGTATTGCATTAAAGCGAGCGAAAGCTTCGCATCCTAGCAGTGCTTGATAGCAACTTTGAAACGGAGCGATGTGGAAAGTTAAATGCGCGTGACGGAAGTTATCGGGGGAGCCGAATATAACATGTAGTAGGAGGGAGCCCGTACAACGAGCCCCTGGGCCTGGCGTTACTCCTTTAAAGGTAGTATTGCTATGGCGAATTTGTGTTGGGTCTAACCCCATCCCACGGATTGTATCCTGATATATTAGGTTTAGGCTACTGTCGCCGTCCATCAAGACTCTTGTGAAGTGATACCGCCAATTACTGGGTCTAATACCAGGGCAGCCCATCCTGCGTGTCGGATACTTGCTGAGTAATCACGATGGTCGAAAGTGATCGGTTGAGATGACCAGTGGCAGGACTTCGTGGTGATAGGCACTTGGGTATATTTTCTTGGGAGTGCTGCGTTGTTTTTTCCCTTGATTACGTGTAACACGTTTACTGTTTTGACTTCTGGTGGAAATTTCTTTTGTTCCCCCGTGTCCTGCTTGGGGGGCTCATCCTCGTCTTCACTTGGTGTATCCTCCCCCTTGTGTACGGTGTTGAGCTTTTCGGACTGCTTGAAGACCCAACATTCTCTATGGGTATGATTAGCAGGTTTACCAGGGGTACTATGAATCTGACATACTTGGTCCAAAATTTTGTTGAGGCTGGACAATTCATCCCTGGTTCCTTTAGGGGGCGGCTTTTGACCTGGCCGAGGGCTTTTGAATCCGGCATTTATTGTCGTGCCCTTCGTGATGTCTTCTTTATTCCGGCGTTTGTTATTGCTGTTGCGTTGTGATTTCCCATTTCCATCTCTAACTTCAGATGTACTGGGGTCGCTGGTGCTGCATCTGGCTAGCCAGCTGTCCTCACCCGCGCAAAAGCGGGTCATGAGGTTTGTTAATGCGGCCATCGTTCAAGGCTTGTTTTGGCCGAGGTGTCTGGCGAGCCATTCGTCATGGACGCTATGCTTGAAAGCTGTCAAGGCTTCGGCGTCCGGACAGTCGACAATCTGGTTCTTTTTAGTAAGAAACCTGTTCCAAAGCTTTCGGGCTGACTCTCCGGGCTGTTGAGTTATATGACTCAAATCGTCCGCATCCGGAGGTCGGACATAAGTCCCTTGAAAATTTGCCCGAAAGGCGTCTTCGAGCTCTTCCCAACTTCCAATGGAGCTTTCGGGGAGGCCTTTGAGCCAGTGACGAGCTAGCCCTTTGAGCTTGAGGGGTAGGTACTTGATGGCGTGGAGATCGTCTCCTCGAGCCATATGGATATGAAGGATGTAGTCGTCAATCCAGACCCCAGGGTCTGTTGTTCCGTCATATGCCTCTATGTTTACGGGCTTGAATCCCTCTGGAAATTCGTGGTCCAGCACCTCATCGGTGAAACATAGGGGGTGTGCGGCACCCCTGTAGCTGGGTGTACCGCGTTGTTCAAATGTTTGTTGTGTTGCATTGTATGCTGGGGCGCGCTTGCGTGGTCCATAGATGGATCTTGTTGCGCCGTCCTTTGGGTGCGAGCCCTCGCATGGGTCGCGTATTGTATTGTGAGCAGCGTATGCCGCTCTGTGTTGGTAGAGGGGTCGTCTATCCGACCAAGTGGCTGCTTTGATATTTGGTTGTGGGGGTTCTGAGGCCTCCTCATCGAATTCGGGTAGCAGCTTCCGCTTTGGGTAGCTCTTGGAGGGGCGATTGTCGCCGTACCTTGCTGCAGTGTTGAGTATTTTACTCCATCTGATTTGGAGTGTGTCTTGCGCGGCCTTGAGCCTTTGCTTCTGCTTTTTCAGACTCCTCGCGGTGGCAACAAGCCTTTTACGGGTAGTCTGCTGCTCCGGGTGTCTGTCCGGCGTTATGTCGTCCGGACCATTATCCTTGATAGGATTTGTTTGTTCGGTTTGATTATCCGGATTGCCGTTGTCCGGCAGCGGTTCGCCCTGCTCCAGCACTGGGTCTATGTGATTGCTATTTCTGTCGAGGCGGGATTTGGGGCGGCGCTTGCGTCGCCGCTTTGACTGCTTTTCGAGGGAACAAGCCTTCGGTGCGTCCTTCCGCTCCTCGTCGTCATCTTTTGGTGGGTCCACCATGTATACGTCATATGACGAGGTGGCGTTCCAGGGCCCAATAGGCGCTGGTTCTTCATCGTCTCCTTCATCGGCGTCCATACCGTCGATGTCTTCGGAGTCGAAGTCGAGCATGTCGGTTAAATCGTCGACAGTGGCTACAAAGTGGGTGGTGGGTGGGCTTTGAATTTCTTCATCGTCCGCATCCCAATCTCGCTGACCGTAGTCCGGCCAGGGCTCTCCTGATAAAGAGAGAGACTTTAGTGATTTTATAATATCGCCAAAGGGCGAGTGCTAAAATATATCCGTGGTAGTAAACTCCATGATCGGCGCCCAATCGGATTCGATCAGCAGAGGCGCGAATCGTTCGGAGTCCGGAGAGGAGTCCGACTCCTTGGAATCATGAGTCTCGCGGAGTGCGGGGCTGGTGTTCGGCTCGATCGCCGTTAGGATCGCAGCCCCTGAGGCGGCGTCCAACCACCCATCCTCGGTCGGCGCGGTTGGCTCCGAATTAAGAGTCGAAGCCAATGCGGGTGCGGCCTTCAGGGCACTGTTAGGCGACAGAGCTAGATCATGCTCGTCGTGGAAGTGCGGCACGCTCGGCAGTGGCTCAAATCCGTCGAAGATCAAGTCCCCGCGGATGTCAGCCGTGTAGTTTAAACTTCCAAATCTGACCTGACGGCCAGGGGCATAGATTTCGATCTGCTCCAGATGGCCAAGTGAATTGGCCCGCAGTGCAAAGCCGCCGAAGACAGAGATCTGTCCGGGGAGACAAGTTTCACCCTGGACCGCATCACTATCAATGATCGTAGGAGCCATCAAGCCTGATGGCGATGACACAGAGGAACTCTCAATGAAAGCACCAATGTCGGTGTCAAAACCGGCGGATCTCGGGTAGGGGGTCCCGAACTGTGCGTCTAGGCCGGATGGTAACAGGAGGCAAGGGACACGAAGTTTTACCCAGGTTCGGGCCCTCTCGATGGAGGTAAAACCCTACGTCCTGCTTGATTAATATTGATGATATGGGTAGTACAAGAGTAGATCTACCACGAGATCGGAGAGGCTAAACCCTAGAAGCTAGCCTATGGTATGATTGTTGTTGTGTATGTTGTCCTACGGACTAAAACCCTCCGGTTTATATAGACACCAGAGAGGGTTAGGGTTACACAAAGTCGGTTACAATGGTAGGAGATGTACATATCCGTATCGCCAAGCTTGCCTTCCACGCCAAGGAAAGTCCCTTCCGGACACGGGACGAAGTCTTCAATCTTGTATCTTCATAGTCCAGGAGTCCGGCCGACGGTATAGTCCGGCTATCCGAACACCCCCTAATCCAGGACTCCCTCGGGTATGTAGATGCACTCCTCTCTCCCTCGTTGCTAGATGACTCCATAGATTGATCTTGGTGACATGTAGGAAAATTTTAAAATTCTGCTACGTTCCCCAACAGTGGCATCATGAGCTAGGTCTATGCGTAGTTTCTATGCACGAGTAGAACACAAAGCAGTTGTGGGCGTGGATATTGTCAATTTGCTTGCCGTTACTAGTCTTATCTTGATTCGGCGGCATCATGGGATGAAGCGGCCCGGACCGACCTTACACGTACGCTTATGTGAGACTGGTTCCACCGATTGACATGCACTAGTTGCATAAGGTGGCTGGCGGGTGTCTGTCTCTCCCACTTTAGTCAGATCGGATTCGATGAAAAGGATCCTTATGAAGGGTAAATAGAAATTGGCATATCACATTTTGGTTTTGGCGTAGGTAATAAACGTTCTTGCTAGAAACCTATAGCAGCCACGTAAAAAACTTGCAACAACAATTAGAGGACGTCTAACTTGTTTTTGCAGCATGTGCCGTGTGATGTGATATGGCCAAAAGGATGTGATCAATGATATATGTGATGTATGAGATTGATCATGTTCTTGTAATAGGAATCACGACTTGCATGTCGATGAGTATGACAACCGGCAGGAGCCATAGGAGTTGTCTTTATTTATTTATGACATGTGTGTCAACATAAACATCATGTAATTACTTTACTTTATTGCTAAAGCGTTAGCCATAGTAGTAGAAGTAATAGATGACGAGACAACTTCAAGAAGACACGATGATGGAGATCATGGTGTCATGCCGGTGACAACGATGATCATGAAGCCCCGAAGATGGAGATCAAAAGGAGCAAATGATATTGGCCATATCATGTCACTATTTGATTGCATGTGATGTTTATCATGTTTTACATCTTATTTGCTTAGAACGACGGTAGCTTAAATAAGATGATCCCTCGTAATAATTTCAAGAAAGTGTTCCCCCTAAGTGTGCACCGTTGCGAAGGTTCGTTGTTTTGAAGCACCACGTGATGATCGGGTGTGATAGATTCTAATGTTCGAATACAGCGGGTGTAAGCCAGATTTACACACGCAATACACTTAGGTTGACTTGACGAGCCTAGCATGTACAGACATGGCCTCGGAACGCGGAAGACCAAAAGGTCGAGCATGAGTCGTATAGAAGATACGATCAACATGAAGATGTTCACCGATGTTGACTAGTCCGTCTCACGTGATGATCGGACATGGCCTAGTTGATGTTGGGGAACGTAGCAGAAATTCAAAATTTTCCTACGCGTCACCAAGATCTATCTATGGAGAAACCAGCTACAAGTAGAAGGAGGAGTGCATCTACATACCCTTGTAGATCGCTAAGCGGAAGCGTTCAAGTGAACGGGGTTGATGGAGTCGTACTCGTCGTGATTCAGATCACCGATGATCAAGTGCCGAACGCACGGCACCTCCGCGTTCAACACACGTACAGCCCGGTGACGTCTCCCACGCCTTGATCCAGCAAGGAGAGAGGGAGAGGTTGAGGAAGACTCCATCCAACAGCAGCACAACGGCGTGGTGGTGGTGGAGGAGCGTGGTAATCCAGCAGGGCTTCGCCAAGTACCATGGGAGAGGAGGAGGAGGGAGAGGGGCAGGGCTGCACCAACGAGAGAGATCAAATCACGTCTTATGGGCAGCCCCTAGGCCTCATATATATAGGGGAAGGGGAGGGCTGCGCCCCCTTTAGGGTTTCCCACCCCAAAGGGGCGGCGGCCAGCCTCCAGATGGCATCTGGTGCGGCGGCCAAGAGGGGGGGGAGGAGTCCATCCTCCCCAAGGCACCTCGGAGGTGCCTTCCCCCTTGAGGACTCTTCCCTCTAGGGTTCCCTAGGCGCATGGGCCTCTTGGGGCTGGTGCCCTTGGCCCATGTAGGCCAAGGCGCACCCCCTACAGCCCATGTGGCCCCCCGGGGCAGGTGGCCCCACCCGGTGGGCCCCCGGGACCCTTCCGGTGGTCCCGGTACAATACCGATGACCCCGAAACTTGTCCCGATGGCCGAAACAGGACTTCCTATAAATCTTTACCTCCGGACCAGTCCGGAACTCCTCGTGACGTCCGGGATCTCATCCGGGACTCCGAACAACATTCGGTAACCACATACAAGCTTCCTTTATAACCCTAGCGTCATCGAACCTTAAGTGTGTAGACCCTACGGGTTCGGGAGACATGCAGACATGACCGAGACGTTCTCCAGTCAATAACCAACAGCGGGATCTGGATACCCATGATGGCTCCCACATGTTCCACGATGATCTCATCGGATGAACCACAATGTCAAGGACTCAATCGATCCCGTATACAATTCCCTTTGTCTAGCGGTATTTTACTTGCCCGAGATTCGATCGTCGGTATACCGATACCTTGTTCAATCTCGTTACTGGCAAGTCACTTTACTCGTTCCGTAACACATCATCCCGTGATCAACTCCTTGGTCACATTGCGCATATGATGATGTCCTACCGAGTGGGCCCAGAGATACCTCTCCGTTTACACGGAGTGACAAATCCCAGTCTCGATCCGCATAAAACAATAGATACTTTCGGAGATACCTGTAGTGCACCTTTATAGTCACCCAGTTACGTTGTGACGTTTGATACACCCAAAGCACTCCTACGGTATCCAGGAGTTACACGATCTCATGGTCAAAGGAAGAGATACTTGACATTGGCAAAGCTCTAGCAAACGAACTACACGATCTTTGTGCTATGCTTAGGATTGGGTCTTGTCCATCACATCATTCTCCTAATGATGTGATCCCGTTATCAACGACATCCAATGTCCATAGCCAGGAAACTATGACTATCTGTTGATCACAACGAGCTAGTCAACTAGAGGCTCACTAGGGACATATTGTGGTCTATGTATTCACACGTGTATTACGATTTCCGGATAATACAGTTATAGCATGAATAAAAGACAATTATCATGAACAAGGAAATATAATAATAATACTTTTATTATTGCCTCTAGGGCATATTTCCAACAGTCTCCCACTTGCACTAGAGTCAATAATCTAGTTCACATCGCCATGTGATTAACACTCACAGGTCACATCGCCATGTGACTAATACCCAAGAGTTTACTAGAGTCAGTAGTCTAGTTCACATCACTATGTGATTGACACTCAATGAGTTTTATGTTTGATCATGTTGCTTGTGAGAGAGGTTTTAGTCAACGGGTCTGAACCTTTCAGATCCATGTGTGCTTTACAAATCTCTATGTCATCTCCTAGATGCAGCTACCACGCTCTATTTGGAGCTATTCCAAACAACTGTTCTACTTGGAGCTATCCTAAATTATTGCTCCATTATATGTATCCGGTCTCTCTACTCAGAGCTATCCGGATGGGTGTCAAGCTTGCATCGTCATAACTTTTACGACGAACTCTTTTACCACCTCCATAATCGAGAAAATTTCTTAGTCCACTAGTTACTAAGGATAACTTTGACCGCTGTCCTGTGAGCCATTCTTGGATCACTCTTGTACCCCTTGACTGACTCATGGCAAGGCACACTTCAGGTGCGGTACACAGCATAGCATACTGAGGAGCCTACGTCTTAAGCATAGGGGACGACCTTCGTCCTTTCTCTCTATTCTGCCGTGGTCGAGCTTTAAGTCTTAACTTCGTACCTTACAACTCAGGCAAGAACTCCTTCTTTGACTGGTCCATCTTGAACACCTTCAAGATCATGTCAAGGTATGTGCTCATTTTGAAAGTATTATTAAGCATTTTGATCTATCCTTATAGATCTCGATGCTCAATGTTCAAGTAGCTTAATCCAGGTTTTCTATTGAAAAACACCTTTCAAATAACCCTATATGCTTTCCAGAAATTCTACGTCATTTCTGATAAACAATATGTCAACAACATATACTCATCAGAAATTCTATAGTGCTCCCACTCACTTCTTTGGAAATACAAGTTTCTCATAAACTTTGTACAAACCCAAAATCTTTGATCATCATCAAAGCATACATTCCAACTCCGAGATGCTCACTCCAGTCCTTAGAAGGATTGCTGGAGCTAGCATACCTTTTAGCATCCTTAGGATCGACAAAACTTTTCTAATTGTATTGCATACAACCTTTCCTTACGAAAACTAGTAAGGAAACTTGTCTTGACATCCATCTGCCAGATTTCATAAATGCAGCTAATGCTAACATGATTCCGACGGACTTTAAGCATCGCTACGAGTGACAAAATCTCATCGTAGTCAACTCCTTGAACTTGTGAAAAACTTTTCGCCACAAGTCGAGCTTCATGGACGGTGACATTACCATCCACGTCCGTCTTCTTCTTAAAGATCCATTTATCTTAATGGCTTGCCGATCATCGGGCAAGTCCGCCAAAGTACATGGATCCGTTCTCGGATTTTATGGCCTTGAGCCATTTATCGGAATCCGGGCCCACCATCGCTTCTCCATAGCTCGTAGGTTCATTGTTGTCTAGCAACATGACCTTCAAGACAGGATCACCTTACCACTCCGAAGTAGTACGTGTCCTTGTCGTCCTACGAGGTTTGGTAGTGACTTGATCTGAAGTATCATGATCAATATCATAAGCTTCCACTTCAATTGGTGTAGGTGCCACAGGAACAACTTCCTGTGCCCTGCCACACACTAGTTGAAGAGACGGTTCAATAACCTCATCAAGTCTCCACCATTCTCCCACTCAACTCTTTCGAGAGAAACCTTTCCTCGAGAAACGACCCGATTCAAGAAACAATCCATATTGCTTTCGGATCTGAATTAGGAGGTATACCCAACTGTTTTTGGTTTTCTATGAAGATGCATTTTATCCGCTTTGGGTTCGAGCTTATCAACCTGAAACTTTTTCATGTAAGCGTCGCAGCCCCAAACCTTTAAGAAACGACAACTTAGGTTTCTCTAAACCATAATTCATACGGTGTCATCTCAACGGAATTACATGGTGCCCTATTTAAAGTGAATGTGGTTGTCTCTAATGCCTAACCCATGAACGATAGTGGTAATTCGATAAGAGACATCATGGTACGCACCATATCCAATAGGGTGCAACTATGATGTTCGGACACACCATCACATTATGGTGTTCCAGGTGGTATTAATTGTGAAACAATTTCCACAATGTTTTAATTGTGTGCCAAAACTCGTAACTCAGATATTCATCTCTATGATCATATCATAGATATTTTATTCTCTTGTCACAATGATCTTCTACTTCACTCTGAAATTACTTGAACCATTCAATAATTCAGAGTTGTGTTTCATCAAGTAAATATTCTCAACATCTACTCGAATCATCTGTGAAGTAAGAACATAACGATATTCACTGCATGCCTCAGCATTTATTGGACTGCACACATCAAAATGTGTTACTTCCAACAAGTTGCTATCTTGTTCCATCTTATTGAAACCGAGGCTTTTCAGTCATCTTGCCTATGTGGTATGATTTGCATATCTCAAGTGATTCAAAATCAAGTGAGTCCGAATGGTCCATTTGCATGGAGCTTCTTCATGCATATATACCAATAGACATGGTTCGCATGTCTCAAACTTTTCAAAAATGAGTGAGTCCAAAGATCCATCAACATGGAGCTTCTTCATGCGTTTTATACCATTATGACTTACATGGCAGTGCCACAAGTAAGTGGTACTATCATTACTATCTTATATCTTTTGGCATGAAAATGTGTATCACTACGATCGAGATTTAATAAACCATTCAGGTTTAATACTAATCTTGATGGTAGAGGGAGCGTGCGATGCTTGATCATATCAACATTGGAAACATTTCCAACACATATCGTCAACTCATCTTTAGCTAGTCTCCGTTTATTCCGTAGCTTTTATTTCGAGTTACTAACACTTAGCAACCGAACCGGTATCTAATACCCTGGTGCTACTAGGAGGACTAGTAAAGTACACATCAACACAATGTATATCCAATATACTTCTATCGACCTTGTCAGCCTTCTCATCTACCAAGTATCTAGGGTAATTCTGCTCCAGTGGCTGTTCCCTTTATTACAGAAGCACTTAGTCTCGGGTTTGGGTTCAACCTTGGGTTTCTTCACTAGAGCAGCAGCTGAATTGCCGTTTCATGAAGTATCCCTTCTTGCCCTTGCCCTTCTTGAAACTAGTGGTTTCACCAACCATCAACAATTGATGCTCCTTATTGATTTCTACTTTCGCGGTGTCAAACATCACGAATATTTCAAGGATCATCATATCTATCCCTGATATGTTATAGTTCATCACGAAGCTCTAGCAGCTTGGTGGCAATGACTTTGGAGAAACATCACTATCTCATTTGGAAGATCAACTCCCACTCAATTCAAGTGATTGTTGCACTCAGACAATCTGAGCACAAGCTCAACGATTGAGCTTTTCTCCCTTAGTTTGCAGGCCAAGAAAATCGTCGGAGGTCTTATACCTCTTGACATGGGCACGAGCTTGAAATCCCAATTTCAGCCCTCGAAACATCTCATATGTTCCGCGATGTTTCGAAAACATCTTTGGTGCCTCTACTTAAACCATTTAACTGAACTATCACGTAGTTATCAAAACGTGTATGTTCGATGTTCGAGACATCCACAAACGACGTTTGGGGTTCAGCACACTGAGCAGTGCATTAAGGACATAAGCTTTCTACTGTTCGCATAATCGCTACTATCAACTTTCAACTATATTTTCTCTAGGAACATATCTAAAACAGTAGAACTAAAGCGCGAGCTACGACATAATTTGCAAAAGGTCTTTTGACTATGTTCAAGATAATTAAGTTCATCTTATGAACTCCCACTCAGATAGACATCCCTCTGGTCATCTAAGTGATCACATGATCCGAGTCAACTAGGCCGTGTCCGATCATCACGTGAGACGGACTAGTTAACGTCGGTGAACATCTTCATGTTGATCGTATCTACTATACGACTCATGCTCGACCTTTCGGTCTCCGTGTTCCGAGGCCATGTCTGCACATGCTAGGCTCGTCAAGTTAACCCTAAGTGTATTGCTGTGTAAATCTGTCTTACACCCGTTGTATGTGAACGTAAGAATCCATCACACCCGATCATCACGTGGTGCTTAGAAGCGACGAACTGTAGCAACGGTGCACAGTTAGGGGAGAACACTTCTTGAAATTGTTGTAAGGGATCATCTTATTTACTACCGTCGTCCTAAGTAAACAAGATGCATAAACATGATAAACATCACATGCAATCAAATAGAGTAGTGACATGATATGGCCAATATCATATAGCTCCTTTGATCTTCATCTTCGGGGCTCCATGATCATCTTGTCACCGGCTTGACACCATGATCTCCATCATCATGATCTCCATCATCGTGTCTTCATGAAGTTGTCACGCCAACGACTACTTCTACTTCTATGACTAACGCGTTTAGCAATAAAGTAAAGTAGTTTACATGGCGTTCTTCAATGACACGCAGGTCATACAAAAAATAAAGACAACTCCTATGGCTCCTGCCGGTTGTCATACTCATCGACATGCAAGTCGTGAATCCTATTACAAGAACATGATCAATCTCATACATCACATATATCATTCATCACATCCTTTTGGCCATATCACATCACATAGCATACCCTGCAAAAACAAGTTAGACATCCTCTAATTGTTGTTGCATGTTTTACGTGGCTGCTATGGGTTTCTAGCAAGAACGTTTCTTACCAACGCAAAGACCACAACGTGATATGCCAATTGCTATTTACCCTTCATAAGGACCCTTTTCATCGAATCCGTTCCGACTAAAGTGGGAGAGACTGGCACCCGCTAGCCACCTTATGCACCAAGTGCATGTCAATCGGTGGAACCTGTCTCACGTAAGAGTACGTGTAAGGTCGGTCCGGGCCGCTTCATCCCACAATACCGTTGAAACAAGATTGGACTAGTAACGGTAAGCATATTGAACAACATCAACGCCCACAACTACTTTGTGTTCTACTCGTGCAAAGAATCTACGCAATAGACCTAGCTCTGATACCACTATTGAGGAACGTAGCAGAAATTCAAAATTTTCCTACGCGTCACCAAGATCTATCTATGGAGAAACCAGCTACGAGTAGAAGGAGGAGTGCATCTACATACCCTTGTAGATCGCTAAGCGGAAGCGTTCAAGTGAACGGGGTTGATGGAGTCGTACTCGTCGTGATTCAGATCACCGATGATCAAGTGCCGAACGTACGGCACCTCCGCGTTCAACACACGTACAGCCCGGTGACGTCTCCCACGCCTTGATCCAGCAAGGAGAGAGGGAGAGGTTGAGGAAGAATCCATCCAACAGCAGCACAACGGCGTGGTGGTGGTGGAGGAGCGTGGTAATCCAGCAGGGCTTCGCCAAGCACCATGGGAGAGGAGGAGGAGGGAGAGGGGCAGGGCTGCACCAACGAGAGAGATCAAATCACGTCTTATGGGCAGCCCCTAGGCCTCATATATATAGGGGAAGGGGAGGGCTGCGCCCCCTTTAGGGTTTCCCACCCCAAAGGGGAGGCGGCCAGCCTCCAGATGGCATCTGGTGCGGCGGCCAAGAGGGGGGGGGAGGAGTCCATCCTCCCTAAGGCACCTCGGAGGTGCCTTCCCCCTTGAGGACTCTTCCCTCTAGGGTTCCCTAGGCGCATGGGCCTCTTGGGGCTGGTGCCCTTGGCCCATGTAGGCCAAGGCGCACCCCCTACAGCCCATGTGGCCCCCCGGGGCAGGTGGCCCCACCCGGTGGGCCCCCGGGACCCTTCCGGTGGTCCCGGTACAATACCGATGACCCCGAAACTTGTCCCGATGGCCGAAACAGGACTTCCTATAAATCTTTACCTCCGGACCAGTCCGGAACTCCTCGTGACGTCCGGGATCTCATCCGGGACTCCGAACAACATTCGGTAACCACATACAAGCTTCCTTTATAACCCTAGCGTCATCGAACCTTAAGTGTGTAGACCCTACGGGTTCGGGAGACATGCAGACATGACCGAGACGTTCTCCAGTCAATAACCAACAGCGGGATCTGGATAACCATGATGGCTCCCGCATGTTCCACGATGATCTCATCGGATGAACCACGATGTCAAGGACTCAATCGATCCCGTATACAATTCCCTTTGTCTAGCGGTATTTTACTTGCCCGAGATTCGATCGTCGGTATACCGATACCTTGTTCAATCTCGTTACCGGCAAGTCACTTTACTCGTTCCGTAACACATCATCCCGTGATCAACTCCTTGGTCACATTGCACATATGATGATGTCCTACCGAGTGGGCCCAGAGATACCTCTCCGTTTACACGGAGTGACAAATCCCAGTCTCGATCCGCATAAAACAATAGATACTTTCGGAGATACCTGTAGTGCACCTTTATAGTCACCCAGTTACGTTGTGACGTTTGATACACCCAAAGCACTCCTACGGTATCCAGGAGTTACACGATCTCATGGTCAAAGGAAGAGATACTTGACATTGGCAAAGCTCTAGCAAACGAACTACACGATCTTTGTGCTATGCTTAGGATTGGGTCTTGTCCATCACATCATTCTCCTAATGATGTGATCCCGTTATCAACGACATCCAATGTCCATAGCCAGGAAACCATGACTATCTGTTGATCACAACGAGCTAGTCAACTAGAGGCTCACTAGGGACATATTGTGGTCTATGTATTCACACATGTATTACGATTTCCGGATAATACAGTTATAGCATGAATAAAAGACAATTATCATGAACAAGGAAATATAATAATAATACTTTTATTATTGCCTCTAGGGCATATTTCCAACAGTTGACTCGGATCATGTTTCACTTAGATGACTAGAGGGATTTCTATCTGAGTGGGAGTTCATTGAATAATTTGATTAGATGAACTTAATTATCATGAACTTAGTCTAAAATCTTTACACTATGTCTTGTAGATCAAATGGCCCACGCTAATGTTGCCCTCAGCTTCAACGCGTTCCTAGAGAAAACCAAGCTGAAAGATGATGGCAGTAACTATACGGACTGGGTCCGGAACCTGAGGATCATCCTCATAGCTGCCAAGAAAGATTATGTCCTAGAAGCACCGCTAGGTGACGCACCCATCCTAGAGAACCAAGACGTTATGAACGCTTGGCAGACACGTGCTGATGATTACTCCCTCGTTCAGTGCGGCATGCTTTACAGCTTAGAACCGGGGCTCCAAAAGCGTTTTGAGAGACACGGAGCATATGAGATGTTCGAAGAGCTGAAAATGGTTTTCCAAGCTCATGCCCAGGTTGAGAGATATGAAGTCTCCGACAAGTTCTTCAGTTGTAAGATGGAGGAAAATAGTTCTGTCAGTGAGCACATACTCAAAATGTCTGGGTTGCATAACCGCTTGACTCAGCTGGGAGTTAATCTCCCGGATGACGCGGTCATTGACAGAATCCTTCAGTCGCTTCCACCGAGCTACAAGAGCTTTGTGATGAACTTCAATATGCAAGGGATGGAAAAGACCATTCTTGAGGTATATTCAATGCTGAAATCAGCAGAGGTGGAAATCAAAAAGGAACATCAAGTGTTGATGGTGAATAAAACCACGAAGTTCAAGAAAGGCAAGGGTAAGAAGAACTTCAAGAAGGACGGCAAGGGAGTTGCCGCACCCGGTAGGCAAGCTGCCGGGAAGAAGTCAAAGAATGGACCCAAGCCTGAGACTGAGTGTTTTTATTGCAAGGGAAGTGGTCACTGGATGGGGAACTGCCCCAAATACTTAGCGGACAAGAAGGCCGGCAACACTAAAGGTATATGTGATATACATGTAATTGATGTGTACCTTACCAGTACTCGTAGTAGCTCCTGGGTATTTGATACCGGTGCAGTAAGCAGGAGCTGCGGAATAAGCGGAGACTGGCAAAGGACGAGGTGACGATGCGCGTCGGGAATGGTTCCAAGGATGATGTGATCGCCGTCGGCATGCTGCCTCTACATTTACCTACGGGATTAGTTTTAAACCTCAATAATTGTTATTTAGTGCCAGCTTTGAGCATGAACATTGTATCAGGATCTCGTTTAATTCGAGATGGCTACTCATTTAAATCCAAGAATAATGGTTGTTCTATTTATATGAGAGATATGTTTTATGGTCATGCTCCGCTGGTGAATGGTTTATTCTTAATGAATCTCGAGCGTAATGTTACACATATTCATAGTGTGAATACCAAAATATGTAAGGTTGATAAGGATAGTCCCACATACTTGTGGCACTGCCTCCTTGGTCACATAGGTGTCAAACGCATGAAGAAGCTCCATGCAGATGGACTTTTGGAGTCTCTTGGTTACGAATCATTTGACACGTGCGAACCATGCCTCATGGGTAAAATGACCAAGACTCCATTCTCAGGAACAATGGAGCGAGCAACCAACTTATTGGAAATCATACATACTGATGTGTGCGGTCCAATGAGTGTTGAGGCTCGCAGTGGCTATCGTTATGTTCTCACCCTCACTGATGACTTGAGTAGATATAGGTATGTCTACTTAATGAAACACAAGTCTGAGACCTTTGAAAAGTTCAAGGAATTTCAGAGTGAGGTTGAGAATCAACGTGACACGAAAATCAAGTTCTTGCGATTAGATCGTGGGGGAGAATACTTGAGTCACGAATTTGGCACACACTTAAGGAAATGTGGAATAGTTTCACAACTCACGCCGCCTGGAACACCTCAGTGTAATGGTGTGTCCGAATGTCGTAATCGCACTCTATTGGATATGGTGCGATCTATGATGTCTCTTACCGATCTACCGCTGTCATTTTGGGGCTATGCTTTAGAGACTGCCGCATTCACTTTAAATAGGGCTCCGTCGAAATCCGTTGAGACGACACCGTATGAATTATGATTTGGGAAGAAACCTAAGCTGTCGTTTCTAAAAGTTTGGGGATGCGATGCTTATGTCAAGAAACTTCAACCTGAAAAGCTCGAACCCAAGTCGGAAAAATGCGTCTTCATAGGATACCCTAAAGAAACTATTGGGTATACCTTCTACCTCAGATCCGAAGGCAAGATCTTTGTTGCCAAGAATGGATCCTTTCTAGAGAAAGAGTTTCTCTCAGAAGAAATAAGTGGGAGGAAAGTAGAACTCGATGAAGTATTACCTCTTGAACCGGTAAGTGGCGCAGCTCAAGAAATTGTTCCTGAGGTGCCTGCACCAACTAGAGAGGAAGTTAATGATGATGATCATGAAACTTCAGATCAAGTTGCTACTGAACTTCGTAGGTCCACAAGGACACGTTCCGCACCAGAGTGGTACGGCAACCCTATCCTGGAAATCATGTTGTTAGACAATGGTGAACCTTCGAACTATGAAGAAGCGTGGCGGGCCCAGATTCCGACAAATGGTTGGAAGCCATGAAATCTGAGATAGGATCCATGTATGAAAACGAAGTATGGACTTTGACTGACTTGCCCGATGATCGGCGAGCCATAGAAAATAAATGGATCTTTAAGAAGAAGACAGACGCGGATGGTAATGTAACTATCTATAAAGCTCGGCTTGTCGCTAAGGGTTATCGACAAGTTCAAGGGGTTGACTACGATGAGACTTTCTCACCCGTAGCAAAGCTGAAGTCCGTCTAAATCATGTTAGCAATTGCCGCATTCTATGATTATGAGATATGGCAAATGGACGTCAAAACGGCATTCCTTAATGGTTTCCTTAAGGAAGAATTGTATATGATGCAGCCGGAAGGTTTTGTCGATCCTAAGAATGCTGACAAGGTGTGCAAGCTCCAACGCTCGATTTATGGGCTGGTGCAAGCATCTGAGAGTTAGAACATTTGTTTTGATGAGATGATCAAAGCGTTTGGGTTTACGCAGACTTATGGAGAAGCCTGCATTTACAAGAAAGTGAGTGGGAGCTCTTTAGCATTTCTCATATTGTATGTGGATGACATACTGTTGATGGGAAATGATATAGAATTCTTGAAAAGCATAAAGGCCTACTTGAACAAGTGTTTTTCAATGAAGGATCTTGGAGAAGCTGCTTATATATTAGGCATCAAGATCTATAGAGATAGATCGAGACACCTCATTGGTCTTTCACGGAGTACGTACCTTGACAAGATATTGAAGAAGTTCAAAATGGATCAGTCAAAGAAGGGGTTCTTGCCTGTATTGCAAGGTACGAGATTGAGCACGGCTCAATGCCCGACCATGACAGAAGATAGAGAAAAGATGAGTGTCGTCCCCTATGCCTCGGCCATAGGGTCTATCATGTATGCTATGCTATGTACCAGGCCTGATGTAAACCTTGTTGTAAGTTTGGTAGGAAGGTACCAAAGTAATCCCGGCATGGAACACTGGACAGCGGTCAAGAATATCCTGAAGTACCTAGAGAGGACTAAGGATATGTTTCTCGTTTATGGAGGTGACGAAGAGCTCGTCGTAAAGGGTTACGTCGATGCTAGCTTTGACACAGATCTGGATGACTCTAAGTCACAAACCGGATACGTGTATATTTTGAATGGTGGGGCAGTAAGCTGGTGCAGTTGCAAGCAAAGCGTTGTGGCGGGATCTACATGTGAAGCGGAGTACATGGCAGCCTCGAAGGCAGCTCAAGAGGCAATCTGGGTGAAGGAGTTCATTACCGACCTAGGAGTCATACCCAATGCGTCGGGCCCGATGACTCTCTTCTGTGACAACACTGGAGCTATTGCCCTTGCCAAGGAGCCCAGGTTTCACAGGAAGACCAGGCATATCAAGTGTCGCTTCAACTCCATTCGTGAAAGTGTTCAAAATGGAGACATAGATATTTGTAAAGTACATACGGACCTGAATGTGGCAGATCCGTTGACTAAACCTCTCCCTAGAGCAAAACATGATCAACACCAGAACTGCATGGGTGTTCGATTCATCACAATGTAACTAAACTATTGACTCTAGTGCAAGTGGGAGACTGTTGGAAATATGCCCTAGAGGCAATAATAAAATGGTTACTATTATATTTCTTTGTTCATGATAATTGTCTATTGTTCATGCTATAATTGTGTTACCCGGAAATCATAATACATGTGCGAATACATAGACCACAACACGTCCCTAGTGAGCCTCTAGTTGACTAGCTCGCTGATCAAAAGATAGTCATGGTTTCCTGACTATGGACATTGGATGTCATTGATAACGGGATCACATCATTAGGAGAATGATGTGATGGACAAGACCCAATCCTAAGCATAGCTCAAAGATCATGTAGTTCGTTTGCTATAGCTTTTCCGAATGTCAAGTATCACTTCCTTAGACCATGAGATTGTGTAACTCCCGGATACCATAGGAGTGCTTTGGGTGTGCCAAACGTCACAACGTAACTGGGTGACTATAAAGGTACACTACAGGTATCTCCGAAAGTGTCTGTTGGGTTGGCACGAATCGTGACTAGGATTTGTCACTCCGTATGACAGAGAGGTATCTCTGGGCCCACTCGGTAATGCATCATCATAATGAGCTCAATGTGACCAAGTGGTTGATCATGGGATCATGCATTACGGTACGAGTAAAGTGACTTGCCGGTAACGAGATTGAACAAGGTATTGGGATACCGACGATCGAGTCTCGGGCAAGTAAAGTACCGATTGACAAAGGGAATTGTATACGGATTGACTGAATCCTCAACATCGTGGTTCATCCGATGAGATCATCGAGGAGCATGTAGGAGCCAACATGGGTATCCAGATCCCGTTGTTGGTTATTGACCGGAGAGTCGTCTCGGTCATGTCTGTGTGTCTCCCGAACCCGTAGGGTCTACACACTTAAGATTCGGTGACGCTAGGGTTGTTGAGATATTAGTATACGGTAACCCGAAAGTTGTTCGGAGTCCCGGATGAGATCCCGGACGTCAGAGGAGTTCCGGAATGGTCCGAAGGTGAAGATTTATATATAGGAAGTCAAGTTTCGGCCATCGGGAAAGTTTCGGGGGTAATCGGTATTGTACCGGGACCACCGGAAGGGTCCCGGGGGTCCACCGGGTGGGGCCACCTATCCCTGAGGGCCCCATGGGCTGAAGTGGGAAGGGAACCAGCCCCTAGTGGGCTGGTGTGCCCCCCTTGGGCCTCCCCCTGCGCCTAGGGTTGGAAACCCTAGGGGTGGGGGCGCCCCACTTGGCTTGGGGGGCAAGCCACCCCCTTGGCTGCCCCCCTCCCCCCTTGGAGATTGGATCTCCTAGGGCCGGCGCCCCCCCCCCTAGGGACCCTATATATAGTGGGGGGAGGGAGGGCAGCCGCACCCTAGCCCCTGGCGCCTCCCTCTCCCTCCCGTGACACTCCTCCCTCTCCCTGAGCTTGGCGAAGCCCTGCCGAGATCACCGTTGCTTCCACCACCACGCTGTCGTGCTGCTGGATCTTCGTCAACCTCTCCTTCCCCCTTGCTGGATCAAGTTGGAGGAGACGTCTTCCCAACCGTACGTGTGTTGAACGCGGAGGTGTCGTCCGTTCGGCGCTAGGTCATCGGTGATTTGGATCACGACGAGTACGACTCCATCAACCCCGTTCTCCTGAACGCTTCCGCGTGCGATCTACAAGGGTATGTAGATGCACTCCTCTCTCCCTCGTTGCTAGATGACTCCATAGATTGATCTTGGTGACACGTAGGAAAATTTTAAAATTCTTCTACGTTCCCCAACAATATAGGCATCACGTCCGTGTCAAGTAGACCGAAACGATTCTGCATCTACTACTATTACTCCACACATCGACCGCTATCTAGCATGCATCTAGAGTATTAAGTTCATAAGAACAGAGTAACGCATTAGGCAAGATGACATGATGTAGAGGGGTAAACTCAAGCAATATGATATAAACCCCATCGTGTTATCCTCGATGGCAACAATACAATACATGTCGGTTCCCTTTCTGTCACTGGGATCGAGCACCGCAAGATTGAACCCAAAGCTAAGCACTTCCCCCATTGCAAGAAAGATCAATCTAGTAGGCCAAACCAAACTGATAATTCGAAGAGACTTGCAAAGATATCAAATCATGCATATAAGAATTCAGAGAAGAATCAAATATTGTTCATATATAAACTTGATCATAAACCCACAATTCATCGGATCTCGGCAAACACACCGCAAAAAGTATTACATCCAATAGATCTCCAAGAATATCGAGGGAACTTTGTATTGAGAACCAAAGAGAGAGAAGAAGCCATCTAGCTAATAACTATGGACCCGAAGGTCTGTGGTAAACTACTCACACATCATCGGAGAGGCTATGGTGTTGATGTAGAAGCCCTCTGTGATCGAATCCCCCTCCGGCAGATCGCCGGAAAAGGTCCCCAGATGGGATCTCACGGGTACAGAAGGTTGCGGCGGTGGAAAAGTGGTTTCGTGGCTCCCCTGGATTTTTTCAGGGTATAAGAGTATATATAGGCGAAAGAAGTAGGTCAGTGGAGCTACGAGGGGCCCACGAGGGTGGGGGCGCCTGCCCCCCTGGCGCGCCGCCCTACCTTGTGGCCGCCTCGTGGCTTCCTTGACCTCCACTTCAAGTCTCCTGGATTGCGTTTGTTCCAAGAAAGATCCTCGCGAAGGTTTCATTCCGTTTGGATTCCTTTTCTGCGAAACACTGAAATAGGCAAAAAAAACAGCAATTTGCACTGGGCCTTCAGTTAATAGGTTAGTCCCAAAAATAAGATAAAAGTGCATATTAAAGCTCATTAAACATCCAAAACAGATAATATAATAGCATGGAACAATCAAAAATTATAGATACGTTGGAGACTTATCACCCTCGCCCCCGTATATAAAGGAGGGAGAGGGGAGGAGGTCGGCCTAGGGGCGCTCCAAGTGGGAGGAGTCCCACTTGGGCTCCTAGTCCAATTTGCCCCCCCCCCCTTCCTTTTACCGGAAGGGGAAAGGGGGGAGGAAAGGGGGGCGCCGCCCCCTCCCCTAGTCCAATTCGGACTCCTTCCCTGGGGGGCGCCACCCCTTGTGGGATGCCTTGCCTCCCTCCTGTGGCCCATATGGCCCATATCTTCCCCCGGGGGGT
>NC_041392.1:259121651-259127645 GCF_002162155.2 Triticum dicoccoides
ACTTCGATATGTACCCGATACATTCTGAAACACTTCCGGTGTCTGAATACTATCGTCCAATATATCAATCTTTACCTCTCGACCATTTTGAGACTCCTTGTCATGTTCGTGATCTCATCCGGGACTTCGAACCATCTTCGGTCACCAAAACACATAACTCATAATATAAATCATCATCGAACGTTAAGCATGCGGACCCTACGGGTTCGAGAACTATGTAGACATGACCGAGACACCTCTCTGCTCAATAACCAACAACGGAACCTGGATGCTCATATTGGTTCCCACATATTCTACGAAGATCTTTATCGGTCAAACTGTAATGACAACATACGCCATTCCCTTTGTCATCGGTATGTTACTTGCCCGAGATTCGATCGTCAGTATCTTCATACCTAGTTCAATCTTGTTACCGGCAAGTCTCGTTACTCGTTTCGTAGTGCATCATCCTGTAACTAACTCATTAGTCACATTTCTTGCAAGGCTTATCATGATGTGCATTACTGTGAGGGCCCAGAGATACCTCTCCGAAACTCGGAGTGACAAATCCTAATCTCGATCTATGCCAACCCAACAAACACCTTCGGAGATACCTGTAGAGCATCTTTATAATCACCCAGTTACGTTGTGACGTTTGATAGCACACAAGGTATTCCTCTGGTATCCGGGAGTTGCATAATCTCATAGTCAAAGGAATATGTATAAGTCATGAAGAAAGCAATATCAATAAAACTTAATGATCGTTATGCTAAGCTAACGTATGGGTCTTGTCCATCACATCGTTCTCCTTATGATGTGATCTCGTTCATCAAATGACAACACATGTCCATGGTTAGGAAACTTAACCATCTTTGATTAGCGAGCTAGTCTAGTAGAGGCATACTAGGGACACTGTGTTTTATCTATGTATTCACACATGTATCAAGTTTCTGGTTAATACAACTCTAGCATGAATAATAAACATTTATCATGATATAAGGAAATATAAATAACAACTTTATTACTGCCTCTAGGGCATATTTCCTTCACCTAGGGGCACCGGAGACGAGACCGGCCGGCGGCAGCGCCAACGGGAGGCGGAGGAGCCCTAAGTTCCTTTTTGAAGAGGAGGCGGCGACGGCTTCCTGAAGATGGAATGAGGTCCTCCCTGTCTGGCGCCCATTCCAGTGATGCGTCTAGCGTCATCTGAGGGTGTGTGTAGGTGTGTCTCTGGTAGATCTCATAGGATCCGGTCGATGTTGTTCTTCTGTGGATCCGCTTGGGCTCGGTCTTCATCCGTGTGTCTACATGTTGGATTCTTTCAATCTATACTTGACTTCATCAGCGACAATTACTGTTCTGGTGCACTGGTCCTGCGGGGCCTTAGCATGACGAGTTCCTAACTGTCTACCACCACAAGTTTGGCCCGGCTCCAATGACGAAGAGGTGATGACGGCAGCACACCTTCAGCTCGCTCCAGTGCTTGTAGTCGTCGCTAGGTGGTCTATGGACATGGATATAATTTTTGTTATAGATGTGTTTTTTGCACTGCCATGGCATGATGAAATATACCGAAAGTTCTCTCACGAAAAATTTAAAAAATGGAAAGGAGCATCAGAGAAGCTCTAACCAAACAGATTCTCCGTGTAGTGCACTACAATGCGAGAGCAATTATCCCATATATTGATTTTGAAAAGAAAAAAAATCAATTTTGCTAAAGCACATCTAAATGTATCCTAAGTATTGCATATCTAAGTCATATGATATTGATTTTCAGCGGAGATTCGTGCAGATATTTTCTTCTTTTTCTTTCCTTTTTCTTTTTATGTTTGATTTGTGCCACTTAGATGAGCAATAATTAGATGTGCCCTGGGCACACCCATAAAAACGTCTTAAGGATAAATTCGCATCGCCCAAAAAAATGTGGTGCTTACGTCGCAGCAAGGCTACCAACACATATATATAGGCACCATTTATCTTTCATGCACGCTTTTCCTTGAGAAACCTTTCCCTTCCTCTCTCGCCCTGGAAACAACGCCAGCAACGATCTCCCTTTTCCCGGTTCGCCTCCGTTCTCCATTTCTTCCTTTGCTCCTCGCCCCCGTCCCAATCCTCCTCTGCACAAGCGACCGGCGAGACATACAAACCGAGCAGAGCGATCGGCCGTCGCGGTGATCCACTCCGGCCAAATCCAATTTGCAGGTACGCGTTGCAAATAGATATGCCTCAAGCTCTTGCATCAGTTTTTGACATATCTCCGTACATGGAACCTCGCAAGATGTAATCGATGTCGCAGGCAATCTTCAAGAACTTTTTTTTTTTTTTTTGAAACAAGCAACAACTGCTTTGGAACGCAGAGCATGCTGTTTAAGGTTGCCGGTTGGTCATGAATCAAACAAATAAACTTGTTTGTGTTTTCTTTTAGATCTTCTGGTCGAAACATTGAATGTCCAACTAGAGCAAAAAATCATTCTTGTCAACCACAATTCCACAAATGGCCTAATAATAGGCCCCCCTCTTCTAAATATAAGCGCCATGCCTACGAAGATCGACACATGCATCACGTTCGCACGTTGTTCTGTTCTGCAGGGCAGTCCCTATATTTCGCAGCACCTCGTCAGCCACACAATCACCCAGAGGAGTTACTAATCAAGAAGGCAGGAGAAAAAAGAGGAGACCTAACAATAGTAAATTAGCTAGGAGACTGATTTGATTGATGGAGGACAAGAAGAAGGACCTGCTACGGCGGCTGACCATCATCTCCATCCCGTTCGTGTTCGTGGCGATCCCATCCATCGTCATCTTCGTGGGCATGCTGTCCCCGCACGCGGCGGGGCCCAAGGTGGCGGTGGCGTCGCCGGAGCAGAACCACACGGTGGGGATGCTGAGCACCATGACCGGCGGGCAGATGATCCTGAGCTGCCGCGCCGCCTTCGCCGGCAACTGGGAGTACTTCCACTACTTCATCCTGGACCCCTACAAGCCGCAGCACGCCTTCTTCCAGCCCCAGACCGACCACTACGCCATCCTCTGCAAGTGGGGCTACATGGGCAACTTCCTCCAGGACGTGGTCGTCTTCAACAGCAGCGAGCCCTACGCCAAGCTCTGCGCCGTCAACGCCGGCGGGTGCCGCTACCTGTTCCAGGATGGCCAGATGTTCCTCGTCACCGGGAGGCACGCCACCAAGGCCGCGCCGTGGCAGCACCGGGAGAAGAAGCTCATCGGAGACGTGCTGCTCAGAGACTGCAAGCACATCCTCGGCATCTTCCCCACCATGTGCCACTACACCAAACACGACCACCAGTACGTCGGCAAGATCATCAGCCGGTGGAGCTGGTGGTTCAACTACTAGCCAAGCCGGCTGGCCATTACCGCTAGTTGGTTAAGAGTTTAGCTAGATGTAACATCAATATTTTACAGTGGTCATGTCCAAGAAATGCTGTCAGAATTGACAAAGCAATCAGGGCTCAGGATACCCATTTCTTGGAATCGGGTCAACTTGTATATATTAGCAGTGATCATATCCCTACTCCATACATATATCAGAGTGTCGTGGTGCAACGAAAAACTGTATGCCAGGCATCACATGCTGCTAAGTAAGATGAGGCGACGGGGCTTACGGAGTGTGATCTTACCAACAAATGAAAAAAAAAATGATGCAGGAAGCACAGGGTGTGATTACAATGGTGGGTAGAAGTATGATGATACAGAGAAGCCAAGGAAGAGGAGGCCTCCAATGGTGGCTACGGTGCCTTGCGATATCCTCGACGCAAGCATACTGCCGCCCACCACTGCGAATGATGTGCAGATGGTGTGCCCCAAGGTTGCTCCAATGGCAACACCTACAGCATTCTTGTGCGTAGCCAGCTGCATTTCAAAACATGCTACCGGTTAAAATGGATTTTTGCTTGACCACAGACAAATTGAGAATTTGATTGTGGAAGGGAAATAAGTCATACTGCAATTGTGGCTATCTGACTTCGGTCGCCCCACTCAGCCAGGAAGGTCAACACAAATGACTGGATCATAAAAAAGAAGTCATACATCAAGCCGTTGATACATATCACACTCGTTGCAGCGTCACTGAAGGTATATTTTATCAAGCATTGTATATGCACAGTTGGCGTGAACAGAAATATACTATGCAACAAGACTAAAAAGGGAGTTGTAAAATTTCTCAATCCTATATAATTACATCTCAAATGAGATGGTAGAAAACATAGTTATCAAGAAAGAATCATTAAATCATAAATGAGAAAAGGACAGGAAATACACCTCCAAGAAAATAGGAGTACATAACCTTGAGAAGACACGTCTAAATGTTGATTTCCCTTGACCTGCTTCCAGCTTTTCCTGTACCTGCATATTTCAAGCGATCAAAAATTATAAGGTGTTTAAATTAGCACACCAAAAAAATTAAAAGAACAGGTTCGAGCCAGTAGGGATGCATGATACACATATCCAGTTGATGCTAAAACCGCTATTGACACAAAAGGAAGAGTTTTATGATTAGCAGTTTATGTGGTAAACAAACAAGACTAAGCTAATTCTTAGCTGTAGAGGTGAAGAACCATGTAAGAAAATGCACATACTTCTTCTATTTCCTTGTTCTGTGACGCCCTAGAATCTGATCTCCAAGCAATGTAAAGCAGTCGCAGCCCAAAGAACGCGTAAAGGACTGAAGCACAAAAACAAAAGGAGGATGTTAGGCATTAGACGAACTGGTGAATTAACTGTATGCTAGTGCTATAAAATTGGCAAACATGCATATTTCACAAAATACCTTACTTGAGATTTAAAGAATATATATGTGTAATCAACAATATATTATAAGCATGATCAGACCGATGGAGGCTCCTTAGTACGATTTTTCAATCCCAGTTTGCCAAACTCATGTGAAGTTGGTGTCGTCGAATCTCCTTAGATGTATCACTAATTTTGCACTAGGCCTTCCATGAAAAAGGCGAAGAAGAGTTTAGTCCACAGTTGTGCACAAGTTCAGGAACCCAGTTTTAAGCCTCACTAGCACTTGCACATTTCCATGGTAACTAAATGTGCTTCTTTCTTTTAGCCAACACTTATTTCCCGATAGCTAGATTTTGAATTTGTTTGCACTGTTAGGAGAACACAGTCCATAAGGAGATCTATTTATATAATGACATTATAGTTTGAATATTGTGATTTGGTTTTGACACTGCTCGGTGCTCACTGGGCACCTATGGTTTACTAGACATAAGATCTTGGTTAAAGATAAGCTGATCTATCAGTCTCACCCTACTGGTGTGCATCTTCTTACAGCAATGGCAACCATTGTGGAAGGGGTGAGTCAGCGGACTAAAGGAAAATGGCTGATGTAGTGTAAGGGGGATCCTTTTTTGTGGTTTTGAGTGAGTGACTGAATGGGCCATGGAGCGGTGCATTCCTGGTTTCTGCTTTGCTCCGTTTCGTAACTTAATCTGGCAATCCCAGCATAGCTCTCTATATGTCTTGCTGTCTGAACTCTTACACATAAGTAAAATAAAGATAGAAGAAAACCGAAGATTGTTGCTTATGCAACTTTCCTATTCTAATTTAGAGGCTTGCTTGGGTTCCGGGAGAAATAAATCAACATGTAACTGGGGAAAGGCATTTATCTATAATTACAATATTACAGGAATTTGCACAGCTTGTATTTATACAGAGGCACTGATTCTGAAGGATTCTAGCAAATGCAGGTGCAAGTATCAAGCCTTTGAATTTCTATCTACTAATATGTCAAAACTGAACCATTTGGTTTTTGGACAATGTTGGCCATCTAATGCATATTTCAGGTATTTGCAGAGATCAATATTTAGCAAGTTGATGTTAAAGCGTATATCAATGCATTTGGAACAGTTTATGGTCATATTGTGCCATTTCATTTGATGATTTGACCAATATTCTCCAACGTCCAGGATGTCCATGCACAACAATATGAATCTACGACGTTGTCTACTTGGAGAGCTGACCCCCGCGTCGCTCCCACCGGGCGACTCT
>NC_041392.1:259127891-259130755 GCF_002162155.2 Triticum dicoccoides
CACCGCAGCCGCCGGTCCCCCACCCGTCGGCGCCCTCCCCTCCGCCGCTGCCACTGGCTTGGCCGCGGTGGCGGCGGCCCCTGTCTCCAAAGGTGGCGTGGGGAGAGCTGCGGTGGACGCAGGGGCGCCCCATGGGCGCAGGACGAGATGCGCCGTTCGCGGCGGCGAGGGTGCGCGGGCAGCGGCCCAGCTGGAGGCGTGGCCGGCGGCGGCCGACGCGGATGGGCTGGATCCGCGCGTCTTCGGGTCCCGTGGTGGATGCTGCGGGAGCGGTGGCTGCGTCCCGTCGGCAGATCTGGCCGACGCACCTGGATCCATGCGCACGGCCTGCCACGGGCACCGCCTCGGGGCGGGTGGCTGCTGGGTCTTGCTGCGCGCGGCCGGGGCTGGCCTTGGTTCTCGCCGACCAGATAGGTCGGGGATCCAGACACGATGCCTCCATTCTGGCGCCTCGAGGCGCAGTGGTGGCTGCTGCTCAGCAGCGAGGTGGCGGCTCGCTGCTGGGAGCTTAGGCTGTGTGCAGCAGACGGAGGGTTGGGCATGGAAAGACAGCTTCTTGCCTTGTGTACAACGGATCTGGTCTCCGGCAGGCACGCAGTGGCGCGTGGTGCGTGACTGATGTATGGCTGCAGCTCGAAACCATGGTGGTTCTTGGCCTTGGGCAGCGTTCCTCTGCTCTTTGTCGGCATGGTGCTCAGCAAGGCACGGCGGCTCGCGCTGCGCCTGGTGGCCCTGCATCCGGACGACCACTGGTGGATCTGGAGTCTAGTGCTGAAGTTTGGCCGTTGGTGGTCGCCGTGAGGTGCGGTTGGCTGCGGCGGCTCGTGGTGCTTCCTCGTCAATGGATGGATTCGATGCAGTGGTCTAGATCTGGCTATGTGCAGCGGTGGCGGCGCTGCAATAGCCCTTTGTGGTGGTGCAGGTGAGCAACCCTTGTCACTCAACCAGTCCGTCGAGAGGTTGTCTGATCAACTATGGTGAAAGCCTTGCTCCATCTGGAGCCGGCGATGGCGACACCTGTGGGCGCCGCTAATCTTCTTGGAGACATCGTTGTCATGTTGTTTTACCCTCTTTGTCGGCTCCCCGAGGGAAACCCCTAGTCCAGGTTCTCCTGGTACGGATGATGGCGACGCAACCAGCGTCGTAGCCCTTCTTGAAGGCATCATCTTGGGGTTTGCATGGTTGTTGTGTGTGTGTGTGTGTGTGTTGTTCGCTGCGGAGATGGTGGTGGTGGTGGTGGTGCGGCCGTTTGGGGTCGACGGTGGCTGTTTGGTGGTGTTCTTTGGGGGTCGGCGGCGGTACCTTTGGTGCCGCAGAGCAGCCATCTGTTTTCCCCTTGTGAAGGAGTATCGCCTTTGTTGCTCTGCATAGTCAAGACTCTCCCATGTGTTGCGGCGAGCTTCGTGCTCTTGGTGATGTCTCGGTTCATCTTTGCTCATTGATGGCGCAAGTTGCCTCCCCAACTTGCTAATCGTCCTGAGTTTTTCATGGCGGAGCTCCCAGTCAAGGTTCGTGTTTATGGCACTCGTTGATGGTCGATGCTCCTGAGTTGTGCCGTGGGGCTCGGTGCGCACGCTAGTGCGGTGCGTTAGGTTCCTTGCAAAGTTCTAGTATTGTGATCCCTTGACGACACCCCACATCTACTTGGCTTTCATGGCGTTGGCCCTGTGTCTGCTAGCTAGGCGTGCCTTGTTTTGGGCATCCTTTTTTCTCTCTTCTTCCTTTAGCCTTGCTATTTGCACGGTTTTTGCTCCGGTTTTCCTCATAAACGGGCCAGCTTGTTTAGGTTTTCAATCCGGTTTTCCTCATAAACTGGACCAGCCAAGCCTAAGAGGTAACTCTTGGCTTTGGCCGCTTTTGAGCAATATATTCAGGTGGGAGATCTCTCCCCCCGGTGATTCCTCAAAAAACAATATAAATCTACTACTCCTAAAACCTCAGACCAGCTTGAAGAATCAATGGACATCATGCTAACAATCAGATAAGTCAATACCAGTTGCTGCGCTGTTAGTGTGCTTCCTCGATATCAAGTTCGGAACGATCCTGCCAAGCCCAGTTGATAGTACCTAAAACAGCACAGAACGCAGCAGGAGTAATTAACACTAAACTGCAATCCTATTCTGCCAAACAAACAGATGCTGCGGTTCCACATACCGTCATGACAACCAGCGCCGACAGCGCACCAGAGAGTACCGTCGACTTGGGGTGCCGCATCGCCATGAGAGCCGCAATGATGAACGTCTCGTCGCCAATCTTTACCCAGCAAAGCATGAACACACAGCACCCGGTAATAAGAACATAAACAGTAGGCAGGAGGGCAATTCAGAAATACTGGAGTGGTAGCATTTCTGCATTTGTATCAGAGAAATGGCAGCCCACCTCGCTGACGAGAATCATGGAGAGGCTGGCGAAGAAGGCGTCGAAGAGGCCCAGCTCGGACTCCTGCTCGACGCCGGCGTCGCCTCCGCCGCCGATGACGCCGCGTGCCGTGTGGAAGAACATCTGGGAAGCAACAGAACAGGCATGGGAGGCCTTTGTGTGAGACGGTGAGACCAACAACAAGTGAGCTCCCAAAACCAGGGCGCAGCGCGTACGGTGTGAACTGACCTTGGTGCGGCGGTCGAGGCGGCGCGTGGTGGTGGCGTTGCCGGCGGCGGCATCGTGCGCGCCCTGAAACTGAAGAGAGGGAAACAAAATCAGCCACGCGCCCGGAGTCGGAGGGGGGGCTCGGCAGCCGGCAAACGGGGAAGAGGCGACGCCCGCGGGGGGTGGGTGAGGGCAGAAGGGCGAGAGGCGCTGACCTGGTCCCCGGCGGCGGAGGCGACGAAGGGGGCGGAGACGGCGAGGGCGAGGAGGAGGAGCGT
>NC_041392.1:259131123-259140595 GCF_002162155.2 Triticum dicoccoides
CGGGTGGATCGAGTGGGTGGGGTGGGGGGTTGCGCGAGGGGAGGGGAGGGGAGGGGGCGGCGGCGAGAGGCCGGGATCTCGGTCTCGGCCTCTCTCGGGGTCGGGGCGGCGTGGGGGGGTGGAGTGGACCGGCCACGGACGGACCCGGTGCTCGAAAATATTAGCTGGCCGTGCTCTCCCTTTGGCCTTTGCTCCTGCCCTGCCGTTCCGTGCCGTGTCACCGACGCGCCGTCCCGTGCCGATTCGCGCGCTCACCCACCGCCCCGCCCTTGTCACGCAACGCTGGAACGCGTGAGCTCTCGTGCTCGCGTAGGAGGATCGCGTGCTAGCACAACTTTTTCGTAGAGGAAGGAATCGCGTCAAACTTGGTCTACCGGGAATTCCAAAAAAAAAAACTTGGTCTACCGGAATGGATAAATATTTTTGGTGCCATGTGCGCAGAACGGGACGCGGTTTACCAGACGTGCCAGTGAGTTCGTAAAAAGGAAAGCCTGCACTCAAGCAAAGGTCACTCGTCGCACCTCTCTCTCAAAAAAAAATATAGAGGTCACTAGTCGCAACATTTGATGAAGGGGAAGCCTATATTTTAGTACAACTCCTCTTTTCCGGAGCACCCGGCGTCGGGTTGGATTCAGCCAAACTCTGCCCGACTCCCATTGTGACCAAGAAAGAATTCCTTGGATCTACCACTCGCTCACGCACGTGGCAGCGTTGACGCATCCGGGCTCGTGAATCGCGATGAAGATGCTGGTACGAGTACCTTTCTCGTTTGTTTTGCTTGAAAGATTGCTTTGACTTGGTTGGGCGACGCGTGTGCGTCGCACTTGGAGTGCATGAAACTGAATCCTCCCCCGTTTCCTTGGATACTGCCACCTCCATTCTTAAGTACAAGTATTTTTAGAGGTTTCAACAAAAATTCCATATGGATGAGACATATTTTAAAGTGTATATATGTTCATTTTGTTTCGTATATAGTTTACATTAAAATCTTTAAAGGAACTTATACTTAGGAATGAAGGGAGTAGTAATCGGCATGGACGAACCGGACAATGTCATTTCCGATGGCTCGAATCTGATTATGAGCCAGGGCCACGTATATACTAGTAGGAGTACCTGGGTTCGGATCCTCTACAGTTAAGTACTAACTGTACCGGTACTGTAGCTGATGTAATCCACCGTCCATTGCAATCCGATGGCTCGCCTCCCTCTTCCTCCACTCACACTTTGCAGCAATGAATGATCCCAAATACTCTCTCTTCCTCCACTCACACTTTGCAGCAATGGATGATCCCAAATAGACAGCCACGACGACAACGACGACCGCCGGAACTGCAAAGGTAAAGAAGACAAATGGGGTACACTCGTGCAGCTTCTCGTCGGCGTCCGCTCACGTCCAGCAGCGGATTCAGTGGCCGAGCTATATCTCTTTCAACTTCGGAAGTTTGGATACTCGGCAAGTGCTTCGATGAACTCGCCTTCAAGCGCGTGTGCGTGGCACGGGATCATGATCAGGCCGGCGGTGGCCATGCCTCCCTCTTAGGGAGAAGGAGCCATCGGGACGGGGTCATGGGGATCGAGGACTCAGACTCACACGTTTCTCATGCAACTGGATGGAGCTGATAGCCGAGTCCTGCCGCTCCCAGCCATGCACGCAGACCGTCGGTGTGAACAGCCGCTTGCTTGCCGGGACGCTTCAGGAGGTTGTCGGTGTCGGGATATTTGGGATCCTCCATTGTTGCAGACATCGGATTACAACAGACGGTGGATTTATGCACTACAGTACCGGTACAGTAAGTGCTCAACTGTAGAGGAGCCGAACCCGGAGTACCTCACACCAAAGCTTCCAATGTTATCATTACAGGAAATGAACTTGATTCTTACGTGACAACCTCCCGATTCCAAGGGACCACGTGAAGGTTATGATGAACAACAAACATCTATGCATTTTGCATGATTTTGACGTCCCAACAAAATGCTGGCAATCAACAGTCCAGTTATCTTCTTGAAATCATGATCCTTTACATCCTTCAATCAGAGAGTTGATCTCCGGTCGAGTCTGTGAACATGCATCGTATGGGCTATTTTTTTCGCCCGCCAACAATCCATCACTTCGGCATTAGGGCAAATCATATTGAGAGGAGATCAAACTGACACAGAAACTTGGCATTAAAAATGAAAATTTGTCATTCCACGTCCAAAGTAACATGAAAAGGCAAAAGGGGCGTGCTAAACAAGACATGGTCAGCTTTTGTATGAGTGTCGGCCAAGGTTTCTCAGTGAGTTTCTAGAGTTGACCAGCGATATAGTACCACAATACTTAAGATGTTAAGCAAGCTTTTCTTGTCAGAAGAACCAGATAGGTGCGAATCAACCTGTGGTTAAGTTGGTTAGCTGGACAGTGGTATCCCCAACCCATCAGGGTTCAAATCCTGGTGCTCGCATTATTCCTGGGTTTATTTCAGGATTTCCGGCGATGCGCTTTCAGTGGGAGGAGACGTTCCCGTCAACGACGAGGCGCCTACAATGACTTCGTAAAGCGTGTGTGCGTTCATAGGGTGAGTGTATGCGCGTGTATATGAGCGCTTGTGTCTGTACTGATGCTCAAAAAAGAAGAACCAGTTAGGTGTAGGTGTTTATCATGTTGGTTATCTAGAAACAGATGATACTGCCATACCCGACAAAAAGATTGATGCCAAAAACTTCGTTTCACAAGAAAACATGTTTTCCTAGAAAACTGCCGTGTGTTTAAATGTGCTACTTTTCAGATATGTGAGAACTCCGATATCGATCAATGGATATCCCAGAACTATCCAGTTGTAGAATGAATTGATATGTGCATGTCAAATTGAAGGCATGCTATATCACATCAAACATTCTCTTTCTCTAACAGCCACTGTGCTCATTTTAAGAAACACTCTGAACAATGATTCAATCCAATAGCAAAGCTGTACAACAACATTTGTCTCATTATCCTATTATTAAGTAGGAGTAGCCTTCAATTTTCTTTGCTCAAAGAGCATCATAGGTTCATGTATAACAATCAACAAAATAAAAGCTCAGATAACTAATAGTGAAGTCTTATGGCACCCAAATGCCCAATGCACCTTACATGTGTCTCAAAACAAAATATCCACTTGTGGAAACAATATAACAGCTGGAGCGAAATCTAATAGCCATGATCCCATGAATCTATGTAGTGGATACTGTGGGACATTTATCTGATAGTCACACACCATGTTTCTACAAGGCAGAGCTATCAATAACTTCAGTTGTTCTATGATAATGAAGAACGCCATTTGGATCTTTAAGGAGGACCCATCATCAAATGATGGCTAAAATAAGATGCATAGCTTATCTAGGTTTCAAAGATTCCGAGTGACTAGGAACCATATAAGCTTGTTCTCAACAAGATTACCGTCAGAGCCAATCGTCCAGACCTCAATGGTGGTAATCTTCGGCACACATTACTGACCAAAGAAAGTACTGCATTTCATACACCAAATCGCTCAGAGCTCATGGGGATGTAACATGATATAAATGAAGAAAACGTCATGCCGTGGAGAAGAAATACAGGTGACTTCACTATGCCCACTTAACATCGTGTGGCAGCTTGTTTGCAGAGAAGAGAAAAATCAGGGCTCATACAAAACAACCACAAAAGCAATAGTGAGCAGATGAATCTTAGAGAAAACTGGAGGCGGCAGCATGTCAAAAGCATCTTTAAAGTATCGAATAAGTAGTCATAACAAGGAAATTTAAATGAGCCTCTACAGAATGTACATACCGCAACACAGTAAGAAAAGATGATTACACTACAATAAGAACATTTTTATGATTTCCTACCCTCTAAGGCCAGCGGTCATCTTGATCAGGCTTCTTGACAAAGATCTGGTTGTAGTCTGGTCGAGACATCTGTAACAAAAGACACATTCAATAATTAGCGCAAGACCATAATATAGCAAATTCCAGAATACCAGATATAGCAAATCATATAAAAGCAGACTACACTTGTTCCACTACAGGCATGATTTACCACTGATACATCTCTAGGTAACAGCTCTACCTCCAAGTAGCATGATCTGACTGAAAGATTCACAGTTACATTATAGACTGTGTCTCCAGACGATCAAGCCTAATAGTTTCAATTTGAATAGCATAGTTGGAGGCTTCAAGCAGTAACCATGGACACAAATGCCTACATTCGACCTCTGTTATTCAACACCGCCCAAATTCCAAGCCACAGACAGAGTACTTGCCAAATTCCAAGCTAGCTACTACCATCTCTTCTACGGTTTCAATTGATTCTTTCTCTATAAACACTCAATCACCATAAAGGCAGGCGAACGATGCCAAATTGGGGCATAGACCACCCTACTAGATCTCTTGCTAGCAGGTGCCACACCAGAATTTTGACCCATTAGTCAGGTGCGAAATGTTCAACGGGGAGAGAAGGCGAGAGGGGTGCGGGCTTACGAGATCCTTGAAGAGGATGAAGGCGATGAAGAAGAAGAGGACGAAGAGGATCTCGAACTCGGCGAGGCGGACGAAGCGGAAGACCTTGTCCACCACCCTGGTCAGCAGCCCGGGATCCCGCCGGCCCCCGCCCCTGCCGACGCCCCGCTGCTGCCGCATCCCCTCCGGTCGCACGCTGGCCCCTCGACCTCGACTGCCTCCCTGAAGCCATGAACCCTAGACGTGGGTACAAGAGAGAGATGTGCATAGACAAGTATGGCTGGGTGAACGGAAGAACAGCTACCGGATCACCGGCGGCAGCGTGGGTGAGACGGAGTCGATCGGCGCGGCGGAGCAGGTCGTCGGACGCGGGGAGGAGGGACGGACCGGATAGGGTGGGCTCGCGTGTCGGGGTCCTCGTGGACTATGCAATTGCCGGCGGCTCGAGCTGTGGTCCGCACGATCTTGGATCGGACGGCGGGAAAAGTCGAGGCAGCAAGGGGAACCAAAACCAACCCCGTTGCACTTTGCAGCTCAGCGAGTCCAAATTGTCCCCCCTTCAAACCAAGTCCAAATTCTGCAGCCGGTGGTCCATTGCGACGAGTTTATTTACAGTCTTGTTTCTCATTTGATTTGACTATATCCAAATTTGTCCACGCGGTTCTAGAAAACGATCGCCATGCTGTGATAATGTGTTCGTCTAGTACAAGAAAATGGTATATGCTCTTCTAGTGTAGTGCAAAAGGGTGCATTACAAATTTCTCAACGCAGATAAAAAAAATAATCACCATATTATATCAATTTGTTAAACAAAGGAAAAATGCATAGCTTTTAGACCATAAAAATATATAGAATCATACAAAGATATCGACTCGACGTTGCATATGCAGTGCAGTGGGTTGAACATACATCACCAAATAGAACAGGATGCATATGGAAAAAGCTCTAGCTTGCAAAACACGAAGGGATTGGTTTTAGAAAACATGGAGCCGTTCGCTTATTCGGCTGACAGGATAACAATGTGGGTGATAATACAGGTCTGATTGCCTGTGGCAAAGCATTCCTGAACATCGCTCCCTGCACAGAATCTTGGTCTTCGCCTCAGCATCCTCAACACTCAACAGCGTACCTGACTGAAACCAAGAAGGCTATATTTCTGGTGATAATTCGTTTTAGGTTTTACCCTACAGAGTAAGCATAAAAAAGATGGGAATATGCTAGCTAATGTTAAGCACAAAGAATCATCGGCGCGTGGTTTACAGCTAGTATACATTTACAGAACACGACTACAGCAAAATGGAGATGTTGAGTGGAACTGACTAAACCGAATAATGTGATATCTTTGTATGATCTGGAGACAAGAAACGGGGATCCTATCAGGTAATCCACTTGGAGGTGACCTGAGCACTTTGACGAGGTTTCATGGGAATCTGAGACAGGTTCCTCTTTTTCATGTTGGAGGAGACCGTAGGGCTGAAATAAACCTGGCTTTTCTGTGAAATTGATGCAGCTTGCAAGTGTGGTTTTCTCAAAGGAATGAATGTATGCGACCTTGAGGGCGGCCCTTTCGAAGATTCAACACTTTTAGGTGAATCCCATTTGCTATGGTTTGCAAAACTCTGTGATCGGCCAACTATCTGGGGCCTCTTGTCCTTTGGACTCGGAATGTTTCTGCTTTCCATAGTTTCCGCGGAGTACATTGTCTCCTCCCCACTGCTGAAGCCGTCCCTCTTGTCTCCTTGTTCTGATATTGCCGGTGGTGAAGAACTTGACTGCGCCTCATTCCAGCAGTTTTCCTGGTAAGCAACATTGTGCATAGCATCGCAGTTGATTCTCGCATTAGCTACCCGTGATTCATCTGAAACTGAGCAGTTCGGTTTGATCTTATTATCGACAGGCATCATTTGCTTTAGAGGAAGCGGTAAGAAAATAGATCTTGGATGCCCAGGAGGAAAGCTATCCATGACCGAACCAGGTTGCTCCTTAGGTCTGGGCATCTGTGAAGCTGGATCTCGTTGGCCTTGAAAGGAGTGTGAATTAACAGAATCATTTTCACCATATGAAATCTTGGCAGATGCTGAACTGCATGACCCATGCTGCCGTGTTGGTCTTGCTGGCATCTGTGATGATGACAATGCCCCACCCTCTCGCTCGGTGGTCTTAATACAATGAAGATGACTCAGAGAAGAAGGTTCACTTCGTTGTCCAGCAGATATTAATCGTGCAGGGGGCATCATTGGCTTGCTAACATCTTCCAAGCCACCACTCCAGTGCTGTTTTAACCATTCGCATACTGCAGGGATGGGGATCCCAAATTGTGTTGGCACATCCATCTTTGATGCAAGGAGTGCAGTTGATGATGCAGAAGCATACCCTGTAGGTGTAGAAGGTGCAAGCTTCATCGGATCACAGACCATAAAAGCTAGATTCCCGTTCATATCAAAACCAGCAGATCCAGGATGCCATGAGACTTCATCAGTTGAGAACTTTATAAGGTTGTCAGTTGCTATGACAACCTTCCCCTCACCTACTGCCAAATCTCTTCTGTTTGTGTGGCCCAGGAGCAAAACTGTACTGCCAAGATCCAAGCTGGGGTTCAAGCAGGTTTTCAGGAAATGAGGTTGTTGCCCATGCGAATCTGAACCTTCATCCACGACATCGAGCCCGACTATTGTAAGGTCCAGAATGGGGCTAGTAATGAAGAACCTGAAATGAAGAAACAACATGTAGAACTGGTTAAAATGACAGCAAAGGCAGATAAAGGATCATTAGAGTAAATGCTCCTCCAAAGTAAATAGAGTACTCTAGTACTTGCTAAGCTCATTCCAGCTGTAGTAGCACAAAGAATTTGCTGCATCTTTTTTCCACACGAACCACTTCACTGACATCACCTTTTCTTTGTTCACAGAATTCATAAGACAAAGTTACAAACGTTGTTGGACTGTCAGATAATATAAAGTTTTCTAGAGGAAATCCAGATTGAGCCCATCCTGAGAAATAATGCATTAAAAACAACACACCCTGCTCCCATGAATCGAGCGAATAAATGGAACCAAGGACCACTTTCAGCAGATATTACCTCCCATTCATTCTTATCAGCCGAGCATCCAGAATTAAATAGAATTTATGTCTACCTGTACAGAGCGGTGAGGTGATCCTATGCGGCTACAGCAGCTTATTGTATGTACAAAATCAACTTCAATCCTTCATACAACACATGACAAGAAGCCATTTTATGACTTACATAAGGTGCGAACATTCTTATTTGGTACTCCCTCGGTATCAAAATATAAGACGTTTTTTGACACCATGATAGTGTCAAAAAGTGTCGTGTATTTTTATACGGAGCGAGTAATTGGCTACTCCATAATGTATTACAGTATATCTTTATTTTTCACTAAAATAATAGCAGTATATTATAATCTATCTACCCCTGGTTGCATTTGATCCTCCAAAGTAAAATCGAAATTGTGTCCCCCTTGCACGTACGGTTGCTGCAATAACTGAATGCATTAATAACATCAAGATTGCCGAGGTCCATAATCACAAGACAAGCTCAAATAATTCCCTGAACTATATTGAAGTCAGCCCCACCAAACTCTTGAGATTGCGCCTTCTCGCCCAAATGCAAGAACTGAGGAACCAATATGGCATGGACCCACGAATCCGCCAAAACCTTGAGCCATTTTTAACAGCATTGCAACTGAGAATCGTTACGGAAACCGCTAAGCTTCTCCTAAATTTGAAGACGAAAACCAGATCTTCTTCCACCATGGTACAAGATGAACAGCCAGAGCACGAGTGCAGCGCAAAGAAATTGCCAAAGGTGTTGCGTAATCAAATCTTTGCACGGAGCAGTATGCAACATCAATCGATTTCCGGGCGGAACCGACACAAAAAAATGCAACCATCTGGCACCGCATTGCACAGCCAAACAACCCCAAGCGAAAACCAAGCGGGAAAATGAGAGCAATGTCTTCGGGGTTCGTTACCTCTGAGGCACCAGGCGGGCCAGGAGGCGGCCGTGGCTGAGCTGGACCTCGGCGGCGCCCGCCACGGCGGCTGATGGGACGGTCCCGTGCGTGGTGAGCAGGAGGGCGCGGTGGATGAGGAACCCTCCCCCGCGTTTGCCTCCTCCTCCTCCTCCTCCACTACCACCTCCTCCTGCCCCTTCTCCGCCGCGAGGGAAGGACACGGCCGCGAGCGCGGGACCCTTCGTGGCGAGCAGCGTGGACTTGATCCGCTCCAGTTTGGCCCCGCCGCCGGAGCAGAAGCACCACCCCGAGCGGTCTCCCAGGACCCCCATCCGATGCGGCCGCTCTCCCTCCCCTTCTCTCCCTCTGGCGAGTGGCTACCGGCGCGCGGAGGAGGGCAGCGGTGCCCTCGGGTCAGCGGTGGCTGGCTGGCTCCTCTCGTGCTTTGGCTTCGTGGCGAGAGGAAACAATAAGAAGGAAACGGTAATGCTTTTCAGCGAACGTTCGCTGGGGTTACATTTGCGAATGTTCTTCGCGATATTTTATGTTGCGGGTAGTTACAATTCCTTGTAGTGAAGAGGGCAAATTTCACATCAAAATTTGTCATGTATTTCTGAAAAATTTGTCACGTCTTTTCAAAAAAATTGTCAAAGAAATGTTTCCAAGTATCATCCTCCCAAGGGACGTTTGCCGGCTATTGCGGTCCTAAGAAAAAAGGTTTGTTCTCATCGCGTTGGACGAAAAGCTGGGCATCACGATGGGCCGTGTCTCCGTCCATTCCTACAGGCCGAAGGATTTCTTGGTTGTGTTTGCACGTCAGGATGACATAAACAGGCTAGGCACTGACGTAAAGTTTTCCCCTAGGGTTTCCCTAGGGTCTACCTTATCCTCCGACGGAGTCCACATATTTTCACCATCGACTCGTTGGATTCCTGCGAGCGCTAAGTAGACTACAACCTCATGTCCTTGGTACGGTGATTGCATGGGGGATCCGAGAGGTTCGAGTATTGAAACGAGCTTGAAGGAAGGGACGAAGGAGATGCATA